>NW_010531354.1:19299-21180 GCF_000687285.1 Phaethon lepturus | reverse complement strand
TACATATATTATAAAGAAGATGGAGAGTCACTTGAAAAATTCTCCTTTGAGACGGATGTGTAAGAACTTTATTCTCACAATGATTTCATGTTGGCTGTCTGTCTACTCATCCTCAGACGACTTCGATCACTTGCGCTAGCCAAGTGTCCAAATATTTGCTTACAAAAAATGGGCCAAGCAAGAGCCATGAACTTGTGAGTAACTTCTTCCTGATTTGTATGTACCCTTGCTTTCTTTCTTATGATTAAAGGTATGAACTCTTGCTTGGTGATGTCAGCATCAAAGATCAATGCTAACTTGATTGATTCCTAATAGCTCTAAATTGGTAGATTACATTTAATTAAACAACATGAGTCTCCACCTCCACCTCCATAATTCCTCACCAGAATTTCAGCAGAATATATTATTCTTTGACACTTCCTACTAGAGAACAGATGCATATTAGCATTTTTTTCATACAGTTGAGTTTGAAAAACTAAAAAGTGAACAAAAAGTCAGGACACAGAAAAAGTCAAGCTCCTCCACAATCTCTGGAAGCAGAGGGCACTATTTGATGTTAGTGTCTGCCAACCTTCAGGAAAACAAACCTCACATGCCTTAAGATACTACCAGAAACATATTTGGGTCACTGGTTCAAACCCAGCCAACAAGGGGACTGACTGGAAGTAGTTACTGTCTGATAATGCCACATGTGAAAATGACTTTTTTCAAAATCTATTCTGACCTTTAGACTAGAAAACATACAAACACACCACAGCACTGAGAAGATGCTGAGTCCCCTGATAAAATATCACAATAATTTTTGTAAGAGCACTCAATGCATCAATGCTGCACCACATTTAAGCTACTATTTTCAAAAGTCCAAATGAATCAATTCATGAGGATTTAGGCTACACTATCTACATTCAGGTAAGAATAATAATCAAAATACTTACTGGAATTCCATGCAATTGTGGCTTATCTATCAAACTGTGTAGCTCATTCTTTGAAGCTTCTACTTTTTCTAAGTCTGCTGCATCCACCATGTAACTGCAATGGGAATATAGTTATTTATAGTATTGTCTATTACTTGCAGAAAGTCACATTAAAACATCTGAAATGTGACAAATGTGTTTGCATTGACAACAGCATTAACACAGTCCTGAGTTGTATAAACCCTGTATTTATTAATACAGGAAGAGAGAGAATTAAATACGGGCTGTGGGGCAAAAATGGCTGGAACATGCAATTACTTATACACCTGGGTTGGTGGATGTGTAAAACACACTACTTCTATTGTGTTGGGTCTTCTTATGTGATGGAGGTGGACAGGAACAAAAGCATACCTATATTAATAATATGTATTTTATAATACATTTTGTATGGGCATACACAAGAAAACTTACACAACTGCATTGACTCCTCTGCAGTAACGCTCCCACATGCTTCGAAACCGTGGCTGCCCTCCAATGTCCCATACCTGGAAAAGGTAAGAACATCCCAACCCCAAAACTTTTCTGAACTACACAGTACTAACAGAACAGAACTAAAAGAACTCTTACATGCAGCATGCAGGTTGTATTGACAACACTTAAATGTAGGCAGCTTTTTAAGTGACCTTCCTTAAGAGACTGGCCATCTCAGCTCCTTCCAGCCAATGGAGGGGGACAGGCACATTCACAGGGCAAGTCAGTCCTGTGACCTTAACGGCTCCAAATGCCCATTTGGAGAACTCTACGCTTTCCCATTCACTGCAAGAGAAGTCTCACTCAGATACCAGAGTGAATTCTTGCAAATACACACTCTAGAACCCAGAAAGAATAGCATCATTGTATGAAAACAGTTAAGAAGTTACATTTTTTCTGGGGCTAGGGAAACCTGAGTTAAGAATGCATCAGGCCT
>NW_010531354.1:0-19273 GCF_000687285.1 Phaethon lepturus | reverse complement strand
TCAGCAGGATAAAGACAGATATTAAGTAAATAAAGAGTTGGTTGGAGAGCAGACTGAGCCATCCTTGAGCATAAAGGAGCTCTAAGGAGCTCCAATACCTCCACAGCTCTCCCATTTGTTCATCAGATGTGCTTTAAAAGACACATGGATTAACTGAAAGGAAACAGTAGTGTGGGGTAGGCCTGAAGTGATTAATCAGTGAATCTTAAGGAAAGGAAGCTCAAATTCTGCTTAGGATTTTATAAAGCTCCAATCCTGCAAATACTTATGCATGCTATTAGTGCCCGGCAATCCCACTGAATTCCTTATCATCAAAAGGCTAGCACATTATTTTTCTGTACAGGAGTTACCTATTCTGCTTTGCTTGCAAAAATTCTGTATTTTTGGTGGATGGCGATAATCTTGTTTCAAAACTGTTTTCAAGATCAAAATACCAGGGAAAAGATCTAAATCACACAGGCATGGGCTGCGTGACGATGTAGCTGTTGCAGCTACATCCAAAGACAGTTGTGTTACAAGTGACACACCTATGAAAATAGTGATGAACACTGAAAAATAAAAGGACTGGATCTGTTCCTATGTCAACACTGAAAAATAAAAGGAATGGATTTGTTCCTATGTCAAAGAGAAGTACTTATTTCTTATTTTAAACAGATTTAGCTATCAAAACAATAGGTGCTATATCAGATCTAGGAGGCATATCCATTACAGCACAAAATAAATGTGCAAGTAACATACACAGAAGCAAATTTTCTTAAGAGCTGTTTTCATATTTATACTTTATAAATCCAGACCTATTAAACCTGCTGTGGCAACAAAAAAAAAGACTTGCACAAAAGAGTGAGACTTAATAGATCCTGTGGATGACATTTTAAAATCCACAATCCATAAATCATATTTATGTATCAATTTCTCTATCATTTTTAACACCTTATATTCATATTTTAGAACGAAACATTTCTAAATTCATCATTAAAATAATTCCCTGATTGATGTCTTACTGTTCCTTCTGGTATAAAATGCGTATATCACCTAAATGTAGATTGCCTTTGATCCCCTTTGTAAGATCAAGAATTTTACACATTAAAGAGAGCTGAGTGAACTTCTGACCATGAACTGGGTATCAATTATTATCTGCACTGACATTTGAAGTGCTGTTTCAAAAGTCTTAATAAAATAAACCTTTTATTTTAAAAGCTTGAAAGAGATGAGTGTACAGTTCAGTATTACAGTTAGATGACAAACCTCACACCAACACTAATTATTCCAATAACTCATCAGGACCTTGAAACTATCAGTAACCATCTGGTGCACATCTGTGTGTCTGGAAAAAGAAACCAAATTATCTTCCTGGTAGATCAGAGAAGAAAGAAGGGGAAAGAGGGCAGGGAAGGCCAGCAGTAAGATTAGATTTTTGGAGACTGCCAGTGATTACTCTTGATAGCCAGAAAAATCTGCAATATGATGTAGCCTGGACTAATCACAAAATAAATAATACATGATAAAGAAATACTGGTTTTGTCCTTGTTTGATGACATATTATAATTATACTATATTAAACTGCACTGCAAAACAAGTATTATTCTCATTAGGAGAGTCACTTTGAAACAATGGAAAGATAAGTCATTTCCAGCCAGCTTCCCTAATAAGGCTTACAGCTATTCATTAAAGTAAAACATGAAGGACAGAAGATAGACTAAAGTTATAATTATGTGAAATTGGGAAAGAAAATAAATGCATGAAATAAAAAAACTCCTGATCTCTTTGCCTATGAAATTAAAATGGTGCTAGTAGTAACTTTCTAATACTCTTCATTATACTGAATAGCAAATGACTTTATTCAAAACACAAATCTCTGCCCCAAACCATTTCCACTGCACGTGACTGTGAGAATACAGGAGACACCCAGAAAGAAAAGGGAGAGGTCTTAGCATTAAAGAAGTTTTCTTGCATGAGCCTTGCATGTTTTGTACACCATCCATTTTTGTAACCCAGTACTTAATACACAGGTAAAAAGTATATTTTGGGTGTGAATTGGGAGAGGCAAGAAACTACACCTTAACAACAGTCTATAGCTAGCTATAAAACCAAGTTTATTTTGCCTGGGTGTTTTTAAAAAGAGACTGGACTTCTAATAGCTCCCATGGCTTTCATTGGTCCCTCGAGAGTAAAATTTTCATAATATTTAAGAGGTAATTCTACCCCTAAAAGACCACCTGATTTTAAGAATCAGAAAATGCCTACGGAATGACCAAACCAAACAGAGAAAAAGTTTCTTTGATACCCAGTACCACTGCCTCACAGGAGATTAAAATCTCAAGGAGCTGTTGTTTAGGCTGAATCTCAAAGGCATACATCTTATTTCTATTGCATTTTATAAACCACTACTTTATTTGTTCCTGTCTACTCCTATAGAGCAGTAATTCTTACCGTGCTTGCAGGTCTACACTCTCATAAAATAATGTAGTGTTTTAATTTGTAAACTAGATTAATCGCCATACTTTGGAATCATCATTTACCATAGTGCTTATATGTACCTGTTAAATAAAATTCTTCTAAAAGAGGAATCTCTCTGGATATGTCTCTTGTTTAATATCTTCATGTGGATCTAAGGCTCCTTCTTAAGACTGCAGCTACCAGTTATGTTTAAGGAGCAAATCCTTTTCTTTTGCACAGAGGTGTATCATGACAGTTGATCAAAAATGCAGCTGGGGAATAGGTTCAAAGGTTTTCGAAAGCTTTCCGTTACAGGAAGGTCCATTAACACCCTAGTTATGTTTCTTTTAATTAGCTTGTATTGTGGGAAGGCTTGACAGTTAATGAGAAAGTTGCAGGAAAAGTATTTTCTAGATGTCAGTTTTACATGGCTTTTTTTCAGACATGCTGGGTAGGATCACAGAATCACAGAATCACAGAAACACTAGGTTGGAAAGGACCTTCAAGATCATCAAGTCCAACCATTAATCCAGCGCCACCATGTCCCCTAGACCATGTCCTGAAGCGCCACATCCACACGTTTCTTGAACACTTCCAGAGATGGCGACTCCACCCCCTCCCTGGGCAGCCTGTTCCAATGCCTGACCACCCTCTCAGTGAAGAAATGTTTCCTAATATCCAATCTAACCCTCCCCTGGCGCAACTTGAAGCCATTTCCTCTTGTCCTATCACTAGTTACTTGGGAGAAGAGGCCAACACCCTCGTCGCCACAACCCCCTTTCAGGTAGTTGTATAGAGCGATAAGGTCTCCTCTCAGCCTCCTCTTCTCCAGACTAAACAATATTAGGATATTAGGATATTTCCTGCGGACAGAGATGTGTACAATGACACATTTGTATCTCAATGTCAATGCATGGGTTCAGCACCCACGATCTCACGGTAGTCAGTGAAGCCTAGACAGCCATTCAGCTAACCAGATATAACATCTTCTTTAGGATGACAGAATTATGCTCTAGGCTTCATGGTACTGACTAGAGCTCCTCTGATTATTATTAAAGGAGCTTAACCTTCACTGCAGACAGATAGCTGTTTATATTCAGGCATCTTAATTTGCAGCTGAATCCAAAACTACAAATACTTGAATTCAGAAATATATCTCTCTGCTTGGAACTATTCAGAAAATATCACCCATAAAGCCTAATCTGAACACACTGGTGAGGAAATTCTAAACACAGAAGAGCATCTGGGCAGAATAAGGTAGGACAAGCAACATCCAGCACCACATCGTACACAGATAAGTCCACATATACTGAGATGTGACTAATGAGCTCACGCATACACAGCGAGTAGTCATAGCATTCTTAGCCAACTCAACGTGTAATAACAGGGAGAACTGGAAAGCATAGGATTCATTTCCCTCCTCTTCGGCCACCTAAAATGTAGGCATCTAACCCAAGTGACTAAAATCTCTCTGTGGCTGCCAAAGAGCTCAGAGGGCACCCACAGCAGGAAACGATTCCATCTGTCCTACCCACCTTGCCTACCAGGTGAGAGTTCTTTTCTTGCAAAGCACTCACTGCTCTCCACCAAATTTAGACAACTGGCTCGGGCTGGCTTCCTCCTTTTCACCTGGCTAAGCTCAAGGGAGACAAATCCTGAACAATCACCTATTCTAGACTGAAGTCTTCAAACAGTAATGTTCAGCTTCCTCATCTAATAAACAGGAAGAACAAAAAGACCTAATTAAATAACCTTAAAATTCTTAATAAATTGCCTTGTGGATACAAAACTATACAGCCTTATTTGTAGTACCAGCCATGTAACCTATTACAGAGGTTAGAATACCTTACCACCTTAGAATACTTACTAACTTTCTACTATCCTGTATTTTGGAAATGCCTTTACAGTTGCACTTAAAGCTGAAAAAAATATGCCACATGGCTACACTGTCTGCAGGCAATACTTCCCAGAACACTATGTTCTTCGAAATCAGTCTTGGTCCTTGAAAGAACCCTGTTGCCACTTCTCACTGTTGGTAAAGTCCAACTTTTAAACATTTTTTGCAACTAGGTATTTTATTTTAATCACGTCAGACAAATGCTATATGCACACTTCACAGTTTATAATTATTTCATTTGATCACAGCACTTTCACTGAAGAATGGGAAATGGACTTAGACTTACAAAATGTCTGAGTATCTTCAACTACTGAAAACAAGGGCAGAGGCATTCTAATGGGAGGGGTTATTTCTCAATGCCATTTTATCAGAGACACAAGGTACAACATTGAAAGGATCAACAGCTGGATTTTAAACAGGACACAAAAGCAAAGTCTGTTCTCAGAAACCATTTTCTGAAACTCATGCTGCTTATCTCCACATTGTGTTCTAAGGCAGGAGAGCACCAGGGAACCCAGCTTTAAAGACTGTAATCCTCCCAACCAAGACTTAACGCATCTTTAAATAGGAGGAGACAATCCATCCTAGCCTCGACATTGTGTCCTCCGTGAAGTAGAAAGCCCTGGTTCTGCACTGCCACATGCAATCCTTTGCACCCTCTTTTCACATGATCATGAATCATTCTCTAGATGTCAAAATCTAAGAGATTCTGGTGAAAGTAGGCATATAGAAGTTGTCAGTTGTAGGTAAAAGTTGCATTTGGAAGACTGAGGGCAAGGAGACCAGAAGCAAGGACACTGATAGCTCAAAACAGCCGATCAATAACTACTGTAGTGATTATTAATGTTGCTTGTCCTTGAAGAACATATAACCATGAAAGCAAAAATTAGTATTTGCTCAATAACAGAGAAAAGCCAGGAGGATGTGCAACACCGTGTATGCTGGGAAAAGCTAATCTAATATTGGTACATTAGACAAGAAAAGGACATTCTCCCATGACAGATTTAACCCCACAGAGCAGCTCCCTGGCACTCTCCTCATGTGTCCCCCTTGCCCTCTGCCTCTCAAGTCTGAGCAATCCTGACAGATTCCCAGCATTTATCAATGAGGCAAAGCTGCTGAGGACAGAGCTAACCAGAGGCAGCATTTATGGTTCCCAGGTGTCCCAACAGGATGTTGGAATAGAACATATGTTTATATAAGCTGCAGATAACTTTAAGCTGTGAGTGGATAAAAAGAAAAGATCAGAATCCTAAAGTATCTGGACCAACTAGAAGGATGGTCTGAAATAAGGCAGCTGAAAATTAACACACTCAAGTTCAGAATGCTACATTTGGACACAGGGAACCAAATGCACGAGCACAAAATGGGCAATAACCAGGCAGAGGTGCAGGACAAAAGGCTTGAGCAGTTCACAAACTAAATATGTGTTTCAACAGTGTTGCAGATCTTAAATCTGCATGTACTAGCAGAAGCATCTTGGGCAAGATTTTGGAAGTACATACTGCCCTGTCCTCAGTGCCAGGGAGACTCCTATATTGGTTTTGAGCATCAGTCTATAAAACAGACACAGACAAATTTGAAAAAGTCCAGATGAGAAAAGAAAGGCTGGAAAGAGATTTTGAAAATATGATCTATAAAGAGAGGAGGGAGGAGCAAAACCATAATGTTTACCCGGAAATGGATGCCAGATATAGAAGAGGAAAAAAAAAGGAGCTCAATATGTGATGACAGCAACCCATGCCAGATACTAGGAAAAAAGCTTTCCAACACTTGGACTGAAAGAATGTTGTACAAAACAAGGGATATTGTAGAACTTTCTTCATGCAAGAACAAATTTTAAGAAACAATTACCAAAGATACTTGGGTAACTATCTGAATCATCTCAAAGCACAAGTTTGGTTTAGCTGATTCCTTGAGATCAACTCTTGGTCCTCAGTTTTAGGAGTTCCAACAGTTACTCTGAATGACTGGTGAAACATTCACCACTGCCTACTCTGACTAAGGACACTGGCTTCTGGCCCCACGTGTTTGTCCCAGCCTCTGCAGAGGTTCCTATCTCATGCATGATCCTGTCTCACAGTCCACCGCACACAACTCCCAGCACAGATACAGTCTCCAAGGCTCCTCTTCCTAAATTACCAGATGGGACAGTGCTTTCATACTTTTCCTTCTTAGTTGATTATTGAGTAATTCTGAGTATGCTTCATACTTATTCTCTCAGCCACTCTCTAACCCTCATTTAATTCCTTTTCACAGAATCACAGAAACACTGAGGACAGCAGGGGCCTTTGGAAATTACATAGTCCAACTTGCCCTGGTCAAAGCAAAGTCACCTAGAGCAGCCTGCTCCAAGGATGGAAACTCCAGAACCTGCCTGGTCAACGTGTTCCAATGTTCCATCACCCTCACAGTAAAAACGCTTTTTCTTCTGGTTTAAATGGAATTTCTCATATTTCAGTTTGTGCCTATTGCCACTTGTCCTGTCACTCGGCACCACTGAGAAAAGTTTGGCTACATCTTCAGGATACATTGATGAGGAGATGTCCTCATCACCTTCTCTTCTCTAGGCTAAACAGTCTCAGGTATCTCAGCATCTCCTCATACAAAAGTTGCTCCAGTCCCTTAATCATCTTCATGGCCCTTTGCTGGACTCTCTCCAGCAGCTCCACGTCCCTCTTGTACTGGGGAGCCCAGCATTAGACACAGCGTTCCAGGTGCAGCCTCACCAGAGATGAGTAAAAGAGAGGGATCACTTCCCTTGACCTGCTCTGAAAGTCCTTTCTAATGCAGCCCAGGATGCCAGTGTATCACCTGGATTTCCTGCTGTGGCTCACAGCCCATTTAAATCCAGCAGTACAGCTCTTCCTTACACACAACTATCATGAATCACTGGGACATCCCACAAAAATTTTTCTTTACAGAAATAATCACTTTGACTTGAAATCAGCCCAGATATGGCACGGCCTTTTCCGAGCCACCCAAGCCATACGGAACAGCCAGTACTTGCTGAACTACAGCTGGAGCTATACGGGCAGTACACACAGAGGCTTGTAGTACTGCATGACACGTGAGATGATGACATCATCTCATAAGATGGTAAGATGGTTTTTAATTGCTGCTGAATAGCAGGATGAAGCATTACAAAGCAGGAGGATTCTGTTTCTGTGAGGATGTTTGGATACTTGCAAACTCTACTATCCAGAGGAGGGAAGAGTGCTGCAACGAAGGAAGCTGGAAGAGGAAGGCACAGAGCCGGGATACTCCTCCTCCTCCCCCTCTGCCACATCAGAACAAGCAGCCAGAAGCTTGGCTTCCCCCCACAGCAGGCTGGCCGGGGCGGCAGCTCCCGTGGAAGGACGCTGGCCTCTAGTGGTGACAGCTGGGGGGGACCCCGGCCCAGCCTCCCCAGCTCCAGCCCCCCGAGCTGACCCCGGGGGCGCAGAAACTGGCTGGAGGAGCCGGTTTAAAAAAAAAAAAAAAAAAAAAAAGTGCAAGAGCAAGGAAGATGAAGCTGCTGCATCGCCTGTGCGTATGCATGCCTTGTGTTGCTCTATTCCTTTTCAATACCTGAGATTATTCTAAGACCACCACTGCAAGAAGCAAAGGTCGGTTAGCTGGAGCTTCGCAATCATTTAAAATAACAGTTCGTGACACAGGTCTTCTGAGCCTCGCAAAATTTGGTTTGTTAAAAGACAAACTGTCTAGCTTATTGGACTGTAAATCTCACCAGAGCAAAAAGACTACTAATACTGAGCTGATGCAAACCCAGAGAAATTCAATCAAAATCAAACAACAAAAACCCAAAATTAATTGAGTCATAGATTGTTTTTGTCCGAAAAAAGTGTCAGCCATCAGTTTTGTTATGAACTTCATCAAAATAGTTTTAACAGATCCCTAAATTGTAGTACCTTAGGTATTTTGATGCTGGAAATCATCCTGTAATTTAAGACTTCAACCACAGCCTCAAAATCCATAAAGCTTCCTGCTTAGATGGTTGGCAAAATCTCTGCCTCCTCTTTTTTTGGAAATAACAGGTGACAGGTTTTATTAAATACACTGACAAGCCAAAATTTGACAATTCATGGGTAAAGCTAACAGTTATACATTTCTGATCATGCTCAACTTTGACTAAAGAGCACATGAAATTGGCAACTTCCTACAAAATGCTTTGGCTTGCATAAATCAGTGATTTTCTTCCAGTGTGGTTCAAGTAAATACTCCTACACATAGGCATGCCGGTGACCATACTTTTACACACTAGGATTAGAGCCTATGAGAATAAATCTACTGGCTCCTGGAAATGACTGCCAAAATCAGAAGAAAGTAAAGAAGACCGTGGGCTCCTTAGTTCTTGTTGCCTTCTGGAATTCTATGGAATCTAGAGATAGAACTGTAGTAACGAAAGCAGGCGGTGACACTGCACTAGCATAGTACTTCCTTCTTAGTGGCCTACCCCAAAATACGGAAAAAAAACGAGTGTTGTGGTTTAACGCGGCAGGCAGCTAAACACCGCACAGCCGTTCGCTCACTCCCACCAGTAGGATGGGGGAGAGAAACAGAAAAAAGGGTAAAACTTGTGGGTTGAGATAAAGACAGTTATAATAGGACAGCAAGGGAAGGGAAAATAGTAATAATGATAAAAGAATATACAAAACAAGTGATGCACAATGCAATTGCTCACCACCTGCTGATCGATGCCCAGCCAGTCCCTAAGCAGTGGCTGCCACCGCCCAGCCGACTTCCCCCAGTTTTATTATTCAGCATGACATCGTGTGGTATGGAATATCCCTTTGGCCAGTTTGGGTCAGCTGTCCTGGTTCTGTCCCCTCCCAGCTTCTTGTGCACCCCCAGCCTCCTTGCTGGCAGGCCAGGGCGAGAAGCTGAAAAATCCTTGACTTAGTGTAAGCATTGCTCAGCAACAACTAAAACAACAGTGTGTCATCAACATTATTCTCATCCTAAATCCAAAACACAGCACTATAGCAGCTACTAGGAAGAAAATTAACTCTATCCCAGCCAAAACCAGGACAACCAGATAAAGGATTGCCTACTTGTTGGTGTTACAACTTACATTGCCTAAGGTGACCAGTCTCGCACTTCCGGAATGCCATTTTTCACTTGATGACTTTTTGACTCAGATGGTTTCTCAGCCTCACTCTTATAGTAAGTTTAATTGATTCTGTTTTGCAGTGTCCCCTGAGACTTTTGAAAAAGGTCAGACACAAGACCTATCTGCTTACCATGAAGATCATTTCTGCCATGTTTGAAGGACTTCACAGGTTTAGTAAAATAACACTTTATCCAGGAATTTTAATAAAAGCTGACAGTTGGATATCATAATATTTCTATGAGAAAGGTAACCTTTGTTGGGACAAAAAGGTTGAAGAAAATTTCACTCTGAATCCTTGTTGACTAGGTCACAAATAGCTCATCAAAGAATGCTAGCAAGAGGCATCCCCCCTCACCATTCTTCAGTCATCAACTTATCAACAAATGATGTAATTCTTCTCACAGTAAAATAATTTTGGAAACTTTATCTAGCAATTAGGCTGTAGGATTTTAACAACTTACCTACATACAGGAATAGTGACATACAAGTACTTCATCTTGACAGACTTTTAAGGAAATGAGCATCTACACATAAAAGCCATATCCCCCTACACCTCATACTTTCACTGTATGCTGTTGTAGCAGAGAGTCCATGAGAACTGGTTAAGATAAATTATTTTCCTGTGCAGATTGGCTCCAAACCAAGTATCATTTTTGAAACTAATAAACATATTAATAATGCTAGCATTATGCCCTTATTCTTAACAACCCTATTGTAACAACTATATGTAACATGACTTTTGAGATCAAAGTTTAAAACAAGGCACAGTTCCACACAAACTCACACGCCTTCTCCCTGCATGAACTTGATTGTGCAGACAACTCCAGTACAAACTTATTAGTAATTTCCTTCACCCACTTCAACTACCCTGGCTAAAAAAATACTTTATTTTGAAGACTCTGTCTATTTGTAAGTTACTTTTGTTCGCTTAGTTGAATGAACCATCAACAGCTTTCTCATTTTCTTCCATGTCTGACAATTCTGTAGCAGCATCAGCATAGCATTCCAACTATCCTTATGCTTTCTCTATATAAACTCTAAATCATGGCCTTATTTTTTCTATGCAAAAGACAGAAAACAAGGGAACTGAAAGGAAATTCCTACTCCTGTGGATTATTTATAAACTGTGGTTGAATGCGGTAACTTTTTTATTGACTGTGGCATCTATGGTCTTCTTTGAACAGTGGTAAACCAAGGCAGATGCAATGAAAAGTGTATGAAAGTGACATTTAGGAATAATTAAAATAGAATCCTCTCCTGGATTAATTAAGAAGCATTGCTAAAGTTCAAGTGGAAGGTACCACTTCAGTACAAATGTACTCTTCTGAAAGAGAAGGGAAGGCTCAGGTAGGAGGACAAAGAACACCTGCATGCCTGAAAGAACAATAAGAAAAAAAATACCTCTTTGAATAAGTGAAAACTTAAGACGGTTTGACTACTTCGGACACTTTGACTACTACTGAAACAGCTTTTGCTTGTGAGTTTGCATTTGCTGCTTCACATCACAATGCTAGTCACAATTTTGTCGCTGGTCCTATTCTCCTACACATCTGCCACTGATGTGTAAGAGGTCAAGAAAGCATGGGATGGCCTTAGGATGCATTTGCACTTGTAAGGCAGTATCTTTGATGTTCTAAAGACACTTATTTGATTTGCTGTCATAGCAAATGTTAATTTGTGTATAATAAACAGAACCTTGGGGGAGAAAATCTATACAATTAGCACATCAATTAGACTGTTCTTCTGATATCAATGCCCATTGACTTCTCCATAAATTCTCTTTCATAACTAATATGAATCATGAATTAATCATAAGGACTAGAAAACTTAACACCATCCAAAGTTCATAAATCCTAACAATACAGCATTAAACATTTATTTTTTAAAAATATTGTCACTGATCCATCTGAATCCACAAGCAGCCTATGTGTGCATACTGAATACATAATTCTGGCAGCCCTCTAGCAACAGATGGTTTTAGTTGTGCTTAAAAGTTTGCAGCTACCAGAGTGGAAGGATGAAGGAAAACTTCATTTTTCCCACCAAATGGAGAGACTGCTTTCTTCCTGTCCAGATTCTGCACTCTAAATATGGTGATTTGCAGCTATCCAAGTCAATCTATCCAGACTACCCCCAAAATGCATCATTTTGCTTGTGGGTGTATCCTGCTTTCCCACACTGTGGTGGCACCAACAATCACGCAGCTGTTTGGGGAACAGGCTATTTAGGTAGTTTGACTGGGGAGAAATTAGCATGGGGGAGGTTTGGTTGGGTTGGTTGTTGGATTTTTTTAGATGTTGCTTTCATCTACATCAGTTGGCTGATCTGACTACCGCTTTGCCATGTGATCACTGGTGCTGATGGAAAAGGGGTCCAAGGCCAGGCTTAAATTGGAATATAAAACCTCACACCATGATGCACTTAAGATGATTGTAAAAGCTGACCTTTAAAAAGCTGACCTTTAATCTCTGCCAGCCTCACTAGGCTGGCTTGATTCCCTCTTCGGTTTCCCAGAAGGTAAGTCTAGTTTGTCCCTAGCATAAGGAACATAATATTGAGGTTTAGAAGTACTACCACAGGCAGAAAAGAGGTTGCATTAAAAGGTTATTTTGTGACCTTTTTTTTTTTTTTTTAAATGGGGCTGGTTTTTATTTCCCTTTACAAGAAAGATTCTGTTTGGAAAACAGAATTTGGACCCCAAAGAAAAAATATTCAGAAGTTTTGATCTTGATTAAAAAGGCACTCTTTTGGCAGAAGGTAAACAGGAATGTACCAAGCTACCGTTAGGCTGATGTTCTTTCTATAGCAGAGTTCAGCTCTTTGCTCAGCAACACATGGATGGTTGTTGAGACACACTCAACAGAAGGACCCAAGACTACAATAACTTCTTTTTTTTCTCATTCACTGACAAACTCACTCCTGGACTAAGTGAGGACATTTGTTGATTCCTCTTTAAGGGACAGGAGTGGGTATTTTGAAGAATGAGGTGTTTAGGGTTTGGCCTTTGTGTGTATATGCAAACAGATGAGGCACGAAGAAACCAGGCAGTGGAAGAGGGGAACATGTTTGATGAGGAGAGGCTAATGGACACAAGGAGAGTTGGAAGGAAATTCCATAGCAAGGAAAGAGAGGAAACAGCTCTCTGCTGATCAGTATACCTTCTTGTTAGGCAGAATGAATACTGCCCTACCTCAATCAAAGCAGATGTTCTCATAAAGTGAAATTTCCCCTTACCAGCCTTACCTTACATGTAGTGTATGCACTACCACAAGCAGAGCTGGCCACAGAAAAATGAGCCAGCAGAGATGAGAGAGAGCTTGGATGATCTTGTGTATATACTGAGAACAGAGGCCAAGACCAGAAGTGGAACCTCATCATCAATGAATTTCTGTGGGTTTTTTCACCAGTTTCAAACATAGCATTCATAAGAACTAACAGAAAGAATCATGAAATAACAGCCTCCATTTAAAAGAAAAAGCTGCATAACTGTTACTCAGCAGAATATGCACCTTGTGCGCTACTTCTGTCTCCTGAAAGACCAGTTACCTTTTACTTCTCCTGATTCTTGGGTAGCCAAAATAAACTGAGGATACAGGGTTGGCTGCAAGAATTAGTGCTGAGATGCTCTTGATTCTGGTCACCTACGTTTTCCCCACAAAAAGTCCAAATAATGTAGGCCTACTCATATTGCCATATAATTCCTCAGTGTTTTCAGAGAGTTGCCCAGTGTGTAAAGTAATGCTAGTCTCTCCCAAAGAAGAGTTTGGACACGTTGCATTGAGTATTGCAGTGCTCATTGTGTGACAGTTTGGGTTTTTTTTAAACTCGCAAACATACACACACCACCTATACTGAAAAAAAAGTTTAGGCTTCTATCAATCATCTACCTTTCAGGAAATGCATGAATTAAAAACACTTATATGATGCTACTTTGTCTTCTTGCTCACCTGCTCTGTGATGAGTGAGGTCAGATTCTGTCCCAAAGTAGGCTCTGATCATGTTCTTATCATAACAATCATGCACAAAGTCACAGAGTTGAGGTTATGAATGCAATAATGATTCTCCTCCACTTTACTTTTATTCCATTTTACATTTTACTCCATTTTCCTTTTAAGCCTTTTACAGTCTTCACTGTGGACCTAGTTTTAAGATACTCATAATGTTTGGGTTTTTTTTTTTAAATCTGCCAAAATTTCCTGGGAAATGAATATCAGACCAAACCACAGGTATTTTTAAGAGTTTTTATTTCAGCCAAACTTGACATGAATTTCAAGAGGATATACAGGAAGGAGGGTTGGGGTGATGAGAGGAAACAGATTGGTGACATTAGACTTTCCATTTAAAAAGGCTGGCTTATTAGGCACTGTAATATACAAGCAGTTATAGAGGAACCTATTGATTATTCTGCAAGCTTGTAACAGAGAAGTAGAAATACAAGTGAAATGTACAGCTGAAGGCCCTATGGTCACATGAAATTTTAAAAAAGTATAGCAAGATACTAAGATCAGAAACAGACACGCAGTCACAATATTTATATCACTATGGTCATTTTAAGTTTAGGGGTTTTTAGTTCAGCTTTAACATCTACCAACCAGCAGAAGTCAATTATCCCTTTTACCACCCTTTACCCGCTCACTGTTTAGAGAGAATGGGTGGAGAGTTAACAACTGCTTATATTCACATTATAGGTCATTTCAGAAAACCCTCCCTAGGTTTAGGAGTCACATCAAACCAGAGAAAAAAACAGTATCTGTAGAACTGAGGGAGAAAGGAGAGAAAATGAAGGGAAAGGAGGGAAAAGTCAAGGCAAAGGCAAAAACCTATATTCCTTTCACCTCATTTTAGATAAAAGTTATTAATTTGATCTAGACTGATCAACCAGGCTCCCTTCATAATCAGACAACAGAGAAAGCCTTAATGCTACTGGAGTGATTTATCTCCATTTTAATGCCTATGGCATAAATCACAATCAAACTGGCATCATCTGTATTTCTCTATAGGCCTAAGAGATGGTTCCATGACAACTGACTTACATTAGATGTTCTCTTTCTGTATAGCTAACACTATGTGAACTAAACTGCACTCTCCACTGAGATGTGTAAGTTAGGAGTGAAGTTGCTTCACATTTCACTTACAGTTGTGAGAGGGAGAGAAAGAGAAGAGACAGGCACCTCCAGGATTCAACTCAGCTCCCTTAATATCTCAGAATTTTATGACCATTCTAACACAAAAGAGTGCAACAAAGCTTATGCCTGGCATGGATATAATGAAATCAGATTAATGTAACAAAGAAATACACAACTACATGCTTTTAAAAAGTTATTTTTGAGCTAGAAAAACAGTGAAATGATCCTATCATCTTAAAAGAAATTTCCTGCACTTTCACATTCCAAGTTGAAATCACTTTGACTATTAGTCATTCACCCTTTACTAATTCAAACATGCACACCTACCTTTATAGTAACGTTTCCTTTTGTTATTTTTCTCATATTGAAGCCCACTGTAGGAATCATATCTTCTGTGAACTGCCCTGACTAGAATAAAAAAACCCACAAGATTTCTATTTATTATAAAATACTTGATACACAGCAGATAAGTTTCTCATTTGCCATGCAAAATTTTTATTTTACAACACTGTAAAATACTGCATTAATTTTCTCCAAGAGCACTGGCCAGCACTTCAATTAATGCATTGTCACACCAAGGAAGACTGTTCATTTCAGCCCCTTTAAATGATCTTTTATTTTCCTCAGTGACAAAGATCACCTCAGAAACCACAAGACTTCATATAATTCTTCATCTGATCCTTCAGCAAACCAGAAATCAGCACAGTCAAAATACAGAATCATGGAATCATAGAATGGTTGGGTTGGAAGGGACCTTTAGAGGTCATCTAGTCCAACCCCCAATACGACAAGGTATGATACAACTGACTATACCAGGATTTTTCCCTGTAGTTTCTCACTACCTTTACCAATGCTTTGACTCCAAATATACTAAACAGTAAACGAGTACTCATGTAGAGAGTACTATGTACAGACCCTTTCTTTCTGAGTAGGTGACAGCAGAGGATCCTCATTGTGGAAGCTAAGAGAATGCCATTAAGACAGAAAAATATGAAGTACTAACTCAGCACAACATAAAACCAAAACATAAAACCAAAGTGCTGCCTCTTGCCCCAGTTCAGAGAAATATTTTTGCAAGACAAGATGCTTGTTATCATGCCAATGGAAACCTCACCCACATCTACCCACTACAGAAGACTGCTTTTGAGGAGAAAAGTGAAACTCAGATCTAAGTAGATAACGCATTATTCATTCTTCCTTTTCAAAATGTATCATTAATAAGGTATTATGTCTCCAGGCATGGTGCATTAAGATACGCAGATGGTTACTTAACAGTTATGTCTACTTTCAAGGCCCAGGGACTCTCTGCAAAATACATAGTAGCCCTGGTTTTCCAGTCATCCAGAAAGGGGAGCAGGACCTTCTGGACTTGCCATTGCCCTTCCATATCTATCTGCCCATATTCCCTTCACCCACCTCATTATCCCATGTGCCCTGCTGGTTTTTTTGGAAGAAAATACAGGTATGTGGACAGGGAGGGAAGCAGGCATGCTCCAACACGTCCCTCCTACCTGAGAAGTGGATGATCCAGTGGCTTCAGGGTCCACTGGAGCAGCTACGTGCCTCACAGTGCACACATTGCCACCAGCCATCCCTAGTGCTACTGCTAGTCTCTGTACATTTTCTGCAACTTTTCTCTTCACTGTTCACGGCACAGTGAGAATACATTATGCCTCCAGTTTGTGTTCACAAACTAAGATTAATTATTTTTAATCTGAGACTTTAAAAGCTGTATAATCTTTGACAATTACTTGATCCTCTCACAAGATTTTGCCTTTTGGAATTAGATCCTTTAGGCAAGAAATGACTTCCACCAACTACTTGTTCAACCTTACCTATGGGAGCCTTCCTGCTAAATTCTGTACTATACACCTTCCCCATCGTTTTGTTTCTGAAAGTCTCTTCTTTTCCTCCTCTTTCCTTGCTTCAGTGACTTGTCAACAGCAGTAGGAAAAAACAGTGAAGACAAATGCACCTGCAGTCTTGTACAGCTACACGTACCCAGCAATGACAGAAGGTTTTAATCGGATGGAGTAAGACAAAAACAATCAGTAACCATCTTCTGTAGCAGGTACTGGCCTAATTTGTTTAAACATATAGCACATTTATTTGTGGAGAACAGACATATAAACACATATGAACACATAAACCCTGAGAATGTAGCATCATTGGAATGCCTGGAAATCCAGCCAGCTGACTCAGGAGGCTATTGGTTAAACAAACTCATCAAAAGTCAGGATTCCACTTCTGTCAGCAAATTATGTACATATTACAGTATGTAATATGCTAAACTGGAAGACAAAAATAAAAAAAAAAATCATAACTGCTCTGGTATTGTGGACAGAATCCAAAGAATTAATGTCCCCTTTATTGTTCTTTAGTCTTTTCCTCTAAAAATTTTCCATTCTGGTTGAATGGAACCAGCTACAAAGAAAGTATTATGTTTACAGCTCTTTATTTTCCCACACAATGAAGAAAAGAAAGTAGTATGTTGAATCTTTTGCCTGCATTATTCCAAAAGCTCTGATTACTGTGTTTTGTTTCAAGTGCTGTATGCACCATAAAATAAAAAATCTGTTCCATTTTGCTTGCTAAGGAAGTTTTACATGACAAATTACCTATTTTTGTGAATATTCAAGATGTGCAAACAAGTTTATTGTCATATCGCAGTAAAAAAAGACATTACCTCCTGACACAGATGAAAATAACTGATGCTAAGAAGTTTGTAATGTCCTCTTTAAACATTGCTGAATATTGAGGTGACAATGAATATTGTCATTACCCCGACCACATCAACAACCATGGGCCAGATTCTACTCCATTACTTCAGTGCACATCTATAGTAAAAGGCAGTGTCGTCATCCAAGGTTTCCACTGGTAACAGAGGACTAAATATGGCTCAAACTCTTTGGGGAAGAGACTGTCTCAAAGGGTGTTTATTCAGTGTTAGCATCATAGGATGTCTGAATACTACTGAAAAATGGAAAAAAAAGTAATTTCCTACTGTTTGTTTTTATGATCCACTGCAGTCTGCATTTTAAGTAACCACTATTTTGTAGTGGTTATTTTCATCTCATCACACTCTAGCCACATACACACAAACACACATAGAGTTCTCAATCTATTTGCCATCCCCACATCAACTGTATTCAAGAGTAAGCCTATTATCCATTGCCTTACCCCCAAATTCTTCAGCCACCCTTCTTCAGTGATTATCATGGTGTGTCATTTCCAGATTGAAAGATCCAAAAGCTACAAAGTCTGCAATCTGTGACACTCCCCAAATCAGAAAACGTGTATGCCTTGCAGACTATTCTTATGCAATACGTTTGCTGGCAAAATCAGACCTACAGTAACAGCAGTGCACTGGAGTTCAAGATATTAGCACAAGAGAGACAAACACATATGATGCCATTCCACAGGTAATGTAGTATAAAATGAGTGGACAAACATTTACACACGCAAAGTCCAATACCACGACTGTTATACGTCTCTGAACTGCTGTGTTCTTCTTTGTTCCATTTATGAGATCAATCCAAGAAGCAATATCATTTGTCATACCTTTTCCCCCTTCCTCAGCAAAGCTCGCCCTTGGGAAACAAACACTTCCAACGGGCACGAGGAGTGTGTGTTACCAAGCCTGTGTTACCATGATTGCCTGGATGCTTCACAAACTAACTAGAATATCAGTTCCAGGAATTTTCTGCTTATTGATCACTGATGTCCCTCAATGCAATCCTACACCATTCCTTTTTCTCCTTCTCTCTCTCCACCTCTTCACTCACCCTAATCTATTTTTCTCTTAATCCATAAAGTTTATGAAAGCAAACAACAAATATCATATACTCATGTTCATCATTGTCTCAATCTCTTTCACTTTAGGCCATACACCTCCCAGTCTAGTTTTGACTCTTGATCCAGTAACTTTTCAGGATAAGGACTGAAGAACATCTGGAAGCCCATATGTCATGGCAGGTGAAGCTGCAATACATCTAACAGCAGTGATCACCTCGTAGAAAAGAGCCTGCACTGAGAAGGTTCGTGATTAGTACTAACCCTGATTAATATATATATTTGTTTCCATCTTCCAATGGCAAGTAAATCTTCGGGATGGACGCAAATGCTGAAGGGCAGAGGGCATACCAAACAAAGATGAGGAATATATTTCAGCATGGCGACAAAATGGAAAACGTCATGATAGAGGTCAGTGTTAGAGAGCAGCAAGGCTGCAAGGCAATTGTCGCAGCGGGAATGCCAAAATCAGACTTGAATGATGGGAAAGAGCTATCAAGGCATTGTGGGAGGTATTAAAATTGATGCAACTGATGGGAGGGGAGAATTCTGTAACAGGGGACTTGTGGCCCTGGAGGATGCACAATATATTGAGTTATTTTGGGATACACTGGCCATGAAAAGCCAACCCTGAACCACAGGCAAAGGCCCATGCCCAGGAATCTCCTTTGAGACAGGTACGTTTTGCAGTCAGACACGGGAGACATTTTCTTTTCTCCCTCTTAAGACAATTTCACATCCACCTGAGCCTGCTGTGAAATTCTCCAGGTTGCAAAGGATGCAAGAGCTACCTCACTGCCCGCCCGCCACCCTCCGCAGCGGAACGCCGCGCCGCGGGACCTCATGAGAGGAGGCGGCCTCGCCGCAGGCCGCGGAGGCAAAGCCCGCACCTGTTGCCGGTGGAAGCGA
>NW_010531353.1:27881-42509 GCF_000687285.1 Phaethon lepturus | reverse complement strand
CCTGGGTCTACGCCAGGCTCACGGGCCGGCTGCAGCCTTCTTATAGGGGACGAGAGCGGCGTAGACCAGCTCTAACCACAGCAGGCAAACAGAATAACAGTAAATAAAGCCAACATGCGACGGAGCTGGGGAGGCACAGAGGCAATGAAGCTTGATTTTGCCACAGGACCAAGCCCCACTCTCATATTTAATTTCCAATCCAGCTCCTAAACCACGGTACCCCTGTGTTTAAAACGAAAGGATAGCATTCAGCCAGGACGCCGCTCAAGCAGCAGTTCAATCTTCAATGCATCTGTCTACGTTTCTCCATCGCAAATCGCCTTCAATAGTGCATATTGCCAGATACCAACTTCAGCAGCCCTCAAGCAATAAAGCCTACCCAGGGCGAACCTCAGCCTAGCAGGTGCTCTCTTGCTGGGTTTAGGGTACCTGCTGACCTGGCAGGGGCATTGCGACAGGAAAAAGAGATGCACAAAGCAGTAACGGAACCAAAAGGCAGCAGGGACTACTATGAAAGCATCATGAATGCTGGAAAGCTTTATGCAGCACTCAAATTTTGCCCTCCAGCCCCTTTTCCTCACTTTGTTGCATCTCGTCTGATTCATCTACAGCTGCATTCACACCTGTCTGGAACCTGGAACCCAGAAGGTTTTGTGGGGGACACACCAGGGATTAGGACCCATAAATTGCATCAACTCTTACTGTTATGTGTCTCCACAGCCTTCTACAGCCCTGCTCCAAGTCACTTGTCCAACCCGTCTGCTCCTACCTCTTTCCCGCCATCCTCACTTCGTTCTCTCGTTCACAAATCTTCCTACCAGCCCGTAAGCTGTGCCACAACACACTTTTTTTATTAACTATTTGTTCAGTGTCTAACAAGGTACTAACAAGCTGCTTGTTACGAGCTCATTCACCTCAGCTCTTCTTACCCATTCCCCAGTGCTGCCATACAGCGCTTTATCTGCTCCGTCCACACTTGAACTCTAAATGTTTCTTTATGTAAAGCTGTAGCAGAGGTGCCAACAGGGATCCAAGGCTTGCACAGTAAGGGACACAGCTGTGCTCAGATTAGCTTGTGCTCAGCACCTCTGAAACAGGCAAAAGAGTGTGACCAGAAATAGGCAGGAGCTCAGAGAAGTGGAAGGCTGGTGGAAGGTCCCAGAGTAGGTCACAGACAAGCTAACAAGACAAGACTTGCCTTCTGACCTTTCAGGAGCCATCACTTTCACCAATAAACCTTCCAGCAGTACCATCTGTAGTACTAGACCCAGACTCTAGTGCCAGGGAAAAGAATAGCTCACAGAAGTAAAAAAAAGTGTCTCTCAATCCCACAGTGAGTGGAAGCAATAAAGTATTTTTATGTTCTGTATACGTATATTTTGTATACTTACTGTTAATGACTCTTGCAGTGACCTGGACAGAGAGGATAGAAAACAGGAATCAATTTAACCAGTAAATGTAGGTCAGTCCCATCAGAAAAATCATCATGATGTCTCCACCATGAAGTGAACACATGCACAGAGTCTCAGTGATTTTCCCTGCAAACCTCTATTATGGTGTCTTTTCTTAACACGGCAGCAATGGTTGCTTGCAACATAATGGGGTAAACTGTTAATTCTCCTAAGTGTTTGTCTGTCAAATCAAAACAACCTGATGGAGGAAAAAAAAAAAAACCCAGTCAGGAAGCATCTGTGATGAAGTAGCCATTTGCGGCTTTTCTGCAAATATTATGAATAAAATTCTGTGAATACCTTGCATAGGGGAGTAAGTTCTATAGAAACAGAAGAGAGGACTTAAGAACATGGGTGGGTGGGTGGCCCAGCATATGTGAAAGGCAGGGACTACTTTGGATAACATAAGGTTTCAGTGGTATTTTGTCCATGCCTGGAACCCAGCTCAACCATCACTCTGATGGTTCTTTTCCTCTCAGAGGCCAAGAGGTCCTTACTTGAAAGACCTTTCTGGAGAAAGGTGTGTTGCATTATATGATGCCACTTATCAACTAATCATTGGTGTTTGAAAATTACTTGCTATGGTGATCTAGCAGCCTATCATCCTTGCAAAAGTATTGCTTTTCAAGTAGTTTTGTGAAAAATGCAAATACATTTTCAAATACATAGAGAAGTAAACCTTGTTCCATCTGTAGGCATGCCACTGGCATGCCCAAGACTTGAGCTTTCAGAAGGAAGAGGAAAGCTGTGCACAAACAGCAAACAGTTCCAAGTCTTGCTTTGGAACATTTTCCTGGTGGTGTCCATCTCATGTTGAGTTCAAAATCCATGCAATCGGGCTTTTTTGACGAAAGAGAAAGCAGAGCAGAGGAGGGAATGTTATTTCCTTGCAGATAATTTTCAGAGCATTCTTCTGCCAAGTCAGCAATGATAGGGCTCGAGAAGGTGTACCAACTTGTCTGGACAGGGTCAGACAGGATGTGTCAGGTCAGTGTCAGGATGTGAAAGCGAGCTCTGGAGTAACATAGAGACTTTCTGGTTTGAGTCAGAAATGGCTTTTCTTTTCTAACTTTCAAGGTTAAAGAAGGAAATATATGTAGAACGCCTCATATAAGATGTTTCCTTCTGGTACTATCCTTCAGAAACCGAAGCACAGAACAACCTGATGCAAACCACCAGCATGCCACTACTGTGGAAAAAGGATACAATTCCTGTCTAGTAGAAACACTAAGGGTAGCAGAGTCTTTCTCTGCTGGGTGATCAGAGAAGAGCTGTGTATTATTGCTTTGCAGACTTTGCTTTATGTTTTCCCTAATTTCAAAACATGCAAACCTTGAACTTTCTTTATATGGGCAATTTTAGGTCCCAATGACAACCAAACTGTGGGATTTACTATACATAGTTTGTAGCTAGTTATGACTGTCAGAGATAGCAGAGACACACCACTGAAGTGAAGGACAGGTTTTCACTGGCAGGAACAATTCTGGCTTCTGTGTGAAAATGAAGTCTTCAAATAGCATATTACCTCCCCATACACATGTATACAGAAAAATGTATGTAAATCTTATATACAATACAGTACATCATATATTGTGTACCTAAAAATTATGTACACATTTCATAAATAGTTACTTTCCAAGCACAAAGGCTGAGACACTTTGCAAAAAAGGCATGCAGCACAATTCTAAGCAAAGGCACAATTTGAATCTTTGGACTGCTGCAAAACCCCAAAATTACACTCAAGAGCTTTTTACTTTTACCTTCTTTTTCTTTTTTTTTTTTTGGCTGTGGCCTCTTGGACATCTCAGGAATTGCGAAGGACTGACGTATCTGGACAAGACCACTGTTTCACTGCCAGGAAGAAGTGTGGTCACAGGTTCTTGTGATAAATTACTGATCCCGTTTGGATCAATACTGCACCTACACATCTAAGATTCTAGCAGATGTCCTACAGACATAGGAAAGATGTACCAGAATACACTGAAGTAGTAACGAATGTCAATTCTGGAGCATCAAATGAAGGTGGTCTTTTTATAGAAAATATCATCTGCCAGACAAGATCTGAATTGCTCATCAGCTGCTTCTGCCCTCTCCTACAGTGCATGCTCTGCACTTCTGGTGGTAATGGTGGTAGTAAAAAGCTGGAGGAAAGACAGCCAGCTGCTCATTAGTTCTTAACTTAAAGGGACTAAGAACCACTTGACAGGTGACTATTAGCTCCTCACTCTCTGACACCCAAAACCAACTTGTTACAGAACATATCAGAGCTTTCCCAAAGCCGTTGGGAAGGCTTATCTTACAGATTCCGGCATCTCAAAACACCTCAAACCAAAGCCTGATATTTCTTGTTCAGACAAGCTGAAAGAAGAGCTCTGTGAAGTCCCTTCCCAGAGTGAAATATGAATCTTCAAACCAGAAATCCTGCTCCTCACAAGTCTTTCAATGATTATATCATTCACCTTAGTCATATTGCCCCTTGACCTGGTAAGTAGCAATGATTAAAAACTCTTGTTCTCTGCAAGAATCAGTAGTTGTTTGTAACTTGCAAGGATCAAACCATTAGTTCATTCAGGAATGAGCCCAAGAATACTTAGATTATAGCAAGTGTATGTATAGGCCTTGTACTTACGAAAATAAGTACTCTGACTGTTGAAATGGATAACATGAGCTGCTCTCAAGCTCATGCTCTCTTGCAGAACCAGTTTTAAGGTCCTCTTAAGTAGTGATTACATCAGACTCCAACAGATACAAACCATCCAAGGATCTAAAGGCTACCGTACCAAGAAATCATACAAGTGAGGAATCTTGACATGAAAATAAATATGGAAAATCCTACAAACTGTACCAATAAGAAGCAGGAAGCACACCAAGCAACCATCATCAGGAACCCAAGAACTGATTCACAGATTTCACTGATTCACTGCCTTCTACAGAGTGCACAATTTTGTCTTGGTATCATGAGTTGCTGGAGTCTCCACGAAAGCAACCCATGAGGTAGCAACAATCTTAGCTATAGCAAAGATCTTATACTTGAGCTCATGAACTTTTGCCCTGGGGTGAGCAGAGATCTTCCAACAATCGCTATCACGCAACATGTGAATACATGCAGCAGTGTTCTCAAATAACACAAACACTATGGCTGTGAGCCATTAGGCAGACGGCTCTTCGACTGCAGGCTTTCCATCAGACTTTTTCCCTGCATGTTTCCAGAGTTACTTTCTTGCAAAACTTCTGCCTCCCGAAGCTTCTTAAAAACAAAATACCCTTTTAAAAATGTGCGGACTAAATGTTAATTAAAGTAACCACTTGATGGTTACTCAGTAATCACTGAGCATTAAAGTTCTGAGAAATAAAGCAATCTTCAGCAATGAGGCATCAAAACCCACAGCACCAAAACACCTTCATCCACAGATGCACATCAGTTAAAGTGTCATTCCATAAAACTTTTGAAAAGCAGTTTGATTAAGAAAGTAGCCCTCTTCTCTCCCTCTTAAAATAATGCACTACTATAGCTACAAACGGCTAGAAAGATGAGAAACAGAACCTAAGTATTAGAAATGGAAGTAATTTATACTAACGTGCTCTGTGAACTAATACAGCTTTTGGAAACCAAGCCCATTCACCTCTCTAAAGGAGATGGATTCAGAGTATGTTAAAATATTGACAACATCCATGGAACATTGCAAGTCTAAGCAGAACTGTCTTCTCTCCCAAGCTGTTGCTCTTGTGACTTCCCAACCAATCTCAGTCTCTTACTTTATTAATTAGAAGATTAAGCTGATAATGAATTAACTCCTGTTGCTCTGAATCTGAAAAGATTTCCATTATTTTTTTTTTCCATTAAACTGCAAATGCAGAAGATCTTCCCTTCATTACTTTTCCCAGTTCTCTCTTTTCTAGGCTGAGCTCTACCTAGTTTATCCTAAATTATCCTGGTCTGTCCTCTGACCACTTCACACTCCCAAGACTTGAGACTTCACAAATAAGAGCTTTCCACTTTCATTATAGCATCATATACAGCCATCACTCTCTTTAATCTCACAGTTCTCACTGGTCTTTCTTACTCCATCTAAAACATCCCTTTTAGCCAGAGTTCCCAGTCAAGACTGTCTGTATTGTGGCATAGAATGCCCGGGAACTTAAATGCAACTTTATTTTCATATTCTATAGGATAGGGCCTATGTTTCCTTCGTGCCCTACTCAACGTAAGGTCAAAAAAGTTGCCACTACACCAACACAGTATATAGCACATGCATGTCTGTGCACATACAGATGGGGGTTTCTTTGAGAGCAAGGAGGTGGTGTATTACCATCTCCCTGCCTGTAAGGAAAGGAAAAAACATTTCTACTTTCCACCATCTAGCACAAAATAATAAAACATCTCAGGCTATCAAGATGTATTATGAAACCACACCTTGTTAGTTAACAAGAAGTACAGTAAACTCAAGTCAAAAGAAAAAAAAATAGTGTTTTATTAACTACCACACTGTTATAATACACTTTAAACGTACAATAAGGTAGCCTTTAAATTTGAGGTGGTTTTAAGAATAACAAATGAACAGATTTCCAAATGTTTGTAAATAGGTGAACTGCAGTAATTATTGTTGTACATTTTTTGAAAATGGTATAGCACTTACAGACTGGCTATATAACTTCATTTTGTACATTTTTCTATAATTGAAAATATAAACAGTAATTAAAAATAAAAAGAAAATTCAGCATAATAAAAAACATATATGTTTATCAGTTAAATGTACTGGATACATACAATTTTTAAGGGAAGAAGCGAAAAAGGAAAGATGGCTGATATTTAAATGCAGATTGACTAACCAAAAACTAAACAACAAACAAATAAAAACCTCATAAAACCCCTAGTTCACTATGACTATATCCATATGTTTGGGAGTACTGTCAATATGGAAGTGATTTTTCTGTTGTATTTGCATATGTTATATTTTACTGGTAATTTACATGATGGCTTTTAAGGCCCTGGCAGACAGATGTTTTTTGGAAAAAGATTTGATAAAAATCACTGCTGAGACGCAATACACCTTATTTTTGGTCCTCCAATGTTCAAAAGAAGGGATATACTTCACTATAACATTTGCCTTACCACCCAAATGCCTCAACCTATACACATTTTTTTTTAACATTTTAAGCTTTTTAAACATTGGTTATATTGCCCACCTTGGTTATTGAAAGAATATTAACAAGACATCATTTTGGCAAATTAAATCTTAAACATGGCTTTTCAATAGGATTTAAAAGGTGACTATCCCTAGAGTTCCATGTTAAAATGTAGTTTTCAAAATCTTACAAGAGTAATGCTTAAAATATTGTACATAGTTAACCTAATTAAAATAATTAGCTTCAAAATGACAAGTTGATGAGCTAAGTAAAGCCTACACTATGTAACATTTGCTTGGAAACTTGATTTGTCAGTTATGCATAATAAAAATTCCAGTCATCAAGAAAATTACAAAATTTCTTTATCATAACATGATTTCTTTTCACCCATCAACTTCTTTTATCTTACAATAGATAAATACCAACATGTTCTCATTTTTTTTACACTAAACCACACAGGATTGATGCATTTGGTTAGACTACCATTTCCATCGTTAAATTCTTTTTTTTTTTTTAATATAACTTGGTAAAATTTCATCTCTTCTAGATTCCAAAAGTACCTACAAAACCCATGCAATTTTACCATTTTAATATACTATGGAATATCATACAAAGTAAGGCATTTCAGTGTCATGTATAACCAAGTTACTGTCAATCCAAAAATTTTTGCACATCAATAAAAAGATATCTAAGAACTTAGGAACAATATTCTTCTCACTACTGTATAAAAATAACCACAATTAATAGGTATCTTGTGTAATATTTACTCCATTGTCTCGTTTCCCGAAACTGTGACAAGCTGTAAAGGTATTTCAGTGTTGGTAAGAATATCCTGATTGCTGGTGCCAGATGTATTAACAGTTCCTATTCCTGAAACAGAACCTTGTTGAATATTTGCAAGGATAAGTGTTGTTCCTCCTGCAGTAATCAAAGTATCATCAGGTGTTGCTTCTACTGATGCCAGCACTGTACTGCTAGAGTGAATACCTTTTTTATTCTGATGTGTTTTAATGTGTTTGGCAAGGTGGTCACTTCTCATAAAGCGTTTTGAACATTCTGGACAGACAAATTTCTTCTCACCTGTCACAGAAGAAAAGAAGAAAAGAAAAAAAAATGTTTTCAAAAACTTTAAAAATATCACATGTACACCAAAACCTGAGATAACTTACTGCCTTTAAGAGTCAGAAGTCTAACAATATCTATACTGAAGAAAAAAGTGATCCAACATGGTAAACTTGTGTGTTAAATTTTCAGGCACCCATAAAATCCTTCAAAAGAATTTATTTATTTTTGTGTCACACTGAATCTGGGGAGATCTTTCAGGCAAGCTAAAGAATACTGCCATCTCATATCCTCAGGCTGCTAAGTTTCACTGCAATTATTACCAATAAATAACTTTTAAAAGGAGAACAAAACCTGCCGAATGATGGATGGGGAAGACCATAGGAGCTCCTGCAGAATCACTCTTGAGACTGACAGACAAGATCATAGGGTAGTTCAGGTTTGAAGGCACCTCTGAAGGTCTCTAGTCTAAACCCTCTCTAAGCAGGGTCAGCTATGAGGTCAGACCTGGTTGCTCAGGAATTTATCCAGTTTGGTCTTGAAAACCTTTAAGGATGGAGACTGCAGAAGCTCTCCGGGCAGCCTGTTCCAGTGCTTAGCTGTCCTCACAATGAAAAAGTTTTTACTTGTATCTGCTCTGAAGCTCTCTGGTTTCAACTTTGTCTGCTGTCTCTCATCCTCCTACCAATGCACCACTATGAAAAGTCTGTCTTTGCCTTCTTAATGGTGGCCCTACAGGTACTAAAAGGTTGCTATTAAGCTCCCCCCTGTCCTTACTCTCCTCTTTGTACAGCTGAATAAGCCCAGTCCCTACAGACTCTCCTCATTAGGCAAATGCTCCAGCTTCCTGATCCTCTTGGTCACTCTTTAGAGAACTTCATCCTGTTGATCAATGTCTTTCTTATATATATTGGGGGCTGAAAACTAGATGCAATATCCTAGATGCAGTCTAATCAGTGCTGAGAAGAAGGGCGCAATCACTTCCCCAGAACTAGTGTCTCTGCTTCTGTTGATAGAGCCCCAGCCATCTTTGCTCCTGGCTTTCGCTCATGCTCTTGTTGTCTGTAAAGACACTTTTCAGCAGAGCTGTTTCCCAACTAGTCGGTGCTTAGCTTGCATTGCTGCAAGGGTTAATTCCATCCCAGGTGCAGCATTTATCCTTGCTGCATTTCATCAGGTTCCTGTCAGCTCGTTCCTTTCAGCCTGTCAGCCCGAGTCCCTCTGAAGAGCAGCCCTGCCCTCCTCAAACGCGTTGACCAGTTGCCCAAGTTTGGCATCGTTCGCAAACCTAAGAAGCGTGTGCTCTGTTGCCTCCTCTAGGTCAGTGTAAAGATGTTAAGTCAGGTCAAAGGATAGATCCCTGCAGTTCTCTACTTTTTATTGATATGCAGGTACACTAGGAGCCATTAGCCCTGTGATCTGGATCATTCAATTGGCCTCTTTTTTTTAAACCCATCTGGCTATCCAGACAGACAGACCATAACCTCCCAGCTTGTGTTCGAATGTACAACATGTCTAACAAAAGCACCCTGTTAGGTACAAAACATGAAATATTTTTCATAGACCTTGCAAAGACAGTTTTCTATGCAATGTATTATTTAACTATTGTCATTAGGTTTTTCAAATAGTCTAATTTTAAAAGGTAAGCATCCTGTAGTTTGAACATTTTAGAATGTAATTATGGGTTCAATTTGTAGGAAAATAGGTAATACAGACAACAGATTTGAAACAAAGTGCTCCTTGAAAAGGTGGAAGATCTAGACTAATTTCTTTTCCCTGTATTAAACAAAAGGAGAAATGTGAACCTGGATTCCCTAATGGGTGGTCTAACCATGAAACTAGAAGATGTAGAATGATGCACTATCACATGCTATTCCTTAATTTCATGAATGTCATCAAATCTCTTTGACATCTAGCCCTCTATTTTTATTTTTTAAAATGAGAGAAAATTATTAAAATTTTAAGCTGGAACAGCAGTTCTAATCTGATGCAAAGAAATTAAATGCATTGTTGAACCTGAATCGAAGTATTCTGATTGAAAAGGGATCTGTTTTTCCTCCTCAGACCTACTAAAGAAACCAAAGTGTATATATAGCTCTAAGTATCACCTGATTTTAGAAAAGTCACCCTACATTAAAATTAATCCAACACAAAGATCTGTCCTCCTCTTAAAAGTTATTTATCCAAGCCCTCTCCATGACATTCCTTTAGCTAAATGCACCAGAATCGAAGACTGAAAACCTGTGTGCGTTCTTCGGTGTCGCTGAAGCTCATCACTGCGGGTGAACCTTTTGCCACAGAACATCCAAGTACAAACAAATGGACGCTCGCCAGAATGCCAGCGGAGATGAGCTCTCAAATGTGAAGTTTTCCCATATACTTTGCCACACCCTGGTATGTGACAAATGTGTTGCTTCTTTTTTCCCAAGTTGGAGCCTCTGTGGAGGAGGGGAAAAAAAAAAAAAAAAAAAGTTATTCACTCTAATACATTCCTCCTAAATACTGATATATATATATATAAGTGGGGTTACATATACCAGCAGATCTGCAAACAAACCTGAGCTGCTTCCCCTTCTTGTTTAAAATACAATCAGAGCCCAGTACACCCCGTTAAGAAGCTGGAACTAAATTCTATAGTGCTATCCTGATTCTGCAACAAACTATTAAATTTCACGTGCTGTTGAATTTAATGATAGAAGTGTAATCTTTAGCAAGCATACAAAGTTGGAAATACAGCCATTACAGCAGTTTGTACTACTTTGATGCCGAAGTGCCCGTATTTTAAATTTCTCCCAATTTCAGTTTTTACCATATCAGTAAAATACAGTTTTGGCAAAGAAAAACCAAAATTACTGCAATTGCCAAAACGGAAACTAGAGATTTTTGGCAACTGGGAAGAGAACAGATGGGACTTCTGGCATCTTGGGGAAACCTGAGCAGCAGTTTGGGGCTGGAGGAAGATGCATACTAACCTGAATATTTCCACTAAAAGGAGTGGCTGATCTTGCTGACATTTAAATTAATTCCTTGGTATTTCAGAAAAAAAAAATTCCATCAAAATGAACATGTAATTCACAGATAGTATAATCCAGACTATGGAGCTTGTTGCCTCTTTAAACATGCTGCCTCACTGAAATGAGGTGACTGATTCATGGAAGTACCTAATACAAAAGCCTAACTTTTTTTTTTAATAAAATCACAAGAAAGAGGTAAGAGCCTCTGAAGAACCAGAGAAAGAGATCAGTCTGGCCAGTGCAGGGCATCATGATTGATTTTATCCAATTTAAGTGTTTGTTGCTGCTGAAAGGGGTACTCCACGGAATAGATCTGGCTGACAATGCAGCTGTATGAATGGTAAATGCTGGTACAAGGGAGGAGATCGGAAAATGCAGCCAAGCATCAGGCCACCTTATTCATCAGCAATGTTAACTGAGAACAGCTTAAGTGGTTTCTGAAATCACAGTCTTGGGCACTCCATCCTCCATAACTGATTATACAATTTTCAGTTGCCTTCCCAGGGCAATTTTTTCCCTTAAATTGGGTGCTCAACTTCTGCTTAACAGTCCAGTGGATGAAGGATTTACCAAGCAACTACTAGACTTGGATTCTCATCCCTACATTCAGAACAGTTCTGTTTTACATCTAATGAGGGTTCAGGGCAAAATGCATATATACTTTAAGGAGCTAGCACTTGGAGCAAGCATTTCTGAACAGGCACAGAAATTAACTCACTCTAAAAGCTCACAGCATCTAAAGGGAATTCCAACCTAAGCACATACGTACCTAAAGCATTCCGAACAGTCCAGAACAGTAAGGAGATAAAATCCAATTAAGGCCTAGAAAACGTTTCTAAGAAATCTCAGTAATAGAGCGATCTTCATAGTGCTTCATTAGTCATTTTGTCTCAGAAGGAAAAACTTTTACATACTAATTATTTGTCATGACAATATAGGTTTTGACTTGAGAACAAATTCAATGGCAGTACAAGTAGAGAGTCCAGAAGGCTTTTGACCCTGTTGTGGTAGAGGTAGACTCGTATGAGCCTATGGATATGCTAACAGAAGAGATTCTGCTTACCTATCTTTTTTTTTGTTTTATTGCCACCCCTCAGCCCTTAGCTTCACAGAAAGTTCACCTGCCTGTTTTATCCAGCTTGTTTATAAACTTCATGCAAAAAATTCTCTAGCATCTGACCTGACATCTTAAGCTCTTCCATCATTATTAGTCTTGGCAAGAATACTTTTGCCTTAATTTTCCTTTTTCAAATGTCCCAAAAGAAAATCACTTCTTTGGACCAGGACAAACATTGCCTTTTTTACATCTCTTACCTCAGCTGAAACCATAGAATAGACTCATAGAATAGTCTGGGTTGGAAGGGACCTTTAAAGGTCATCTTGTTCAACCCCCCTGCAGCAAGCAGGGACATCTTCAACTGGAGCAGGTTGCTCAGAGCCCCGTCCAACCTGACCCTGAATGCTTCCAGGGATGGGGCATCTACCACTTCTCTGGCCAACCTGTGCCAGGGTTTCACCATCCTCCTTGTGAAAAATTTCTTCCTTATATCTAGTCTAGATCTACCCTCTTTCAGTTTAAAACCATTACCCCAGGTCCTGCTAAAGAGTCTGTCCCCATCTTTCTTCTAAGCCCCCTTTAAGTACTGGAAGGCTGCAATAAGGTCTCCCCAGAGCCTTCTCTTCTCCAGGATGAACAACCCCAACTCTGTCAGCCTTTCTTCATAGAAGAGGTTGTTCCATCCCTCTCATCATTGTTATGGCCCTCCTCTGGACCCAGTCCAATAGGTCTATGTCTTTCCTGTGCTGAGGGCTCCAGAGCTGGATGCAGGACTCCCAGTGGGGTCTCCCGAGAGCAAAGTAGAGGGGCAGAATCACCTCCCTCGGCCTACTGGCCACGCTGCTTTGGATGCAACCCAGGATATGGTTGGCCTTCTAGGCTGCGAGCACACATTGTGTGCTCATGTCCAGCTTTTCATCCACCAGGACCCCCAAGTCCTTGCTCTCTATCCCTTCATCCCCCAGCCTGTACTGATACTGGGGGTTACCCTGACCCAGGTGCAGGACCCTGCACTTGCCCTTGTTGAACCTCATGAGGTTCACATGGGCCCATTCCTCAAGCTTGCCCAGGTCCCTCTGGATGGCATCATGTCCCTCAGGCATGACAACCACACCACTCAGCTTGGTGCCATCTGCAAACTTGCTGAGGGTGCACTCGATCCCATCGTCTCTGTCATTGATCAAGATGTTAAGTAGTACTCGTCCCAGTACAGACCCCTGAGGGACACCGCTCATGACCAATCTCCATCTGAACATTGAGCTATTGACCTCTGCCCTCAAGATGCGATCATCCAACCAATTCCTCATCCACTCAACAGTCCACCCATGAAATCCATATCTCTCCAATTTAGAGAGAGGATGCTGTGGGGGACCCTGTCAAAGGCCTTACAGAAGTCCAGATAGATGACATTTGTAGCTCTTCCCTTGTCCACTGATGTAGTCACTGCATCGTAGAGGGCCACTAGGTTGGTCAGGCAGGATTTGCCCTTGATGAAGCCATGCTGAGTGTCTCGAATCACCTCTCTGTCCTCCATGAGCCTTAGCATAGCTTCTAGGACGAGCTAGCTACCAAAAATATCCATTTTTGGTAACCTTTGCTACATCTAAACTGTCAGGTGCACACTCTTCCATGCCTTCCCTCAAGCCAAGATTAAAAAGCAAAATTAACTGTAATGTCAGGCATTTAATTTTGTACTATGCCACCTACACAAAAGCTCAATATTCACAAGTTTTGAACATTCAGCCAATTCCAAAGGCATTTAGCAAAATGTCTTTAGATTGCCCCCTTTCTCTTCTAGTTACTGAGCCTCTGCAGATGGCCAGGCCACCACACAAAACTCACTCTACCTGTAACAATTCCAGTAGCATACATCTATCGGCCCAAAACACCCAGCTACCCAGACTCCAAGGAGAAATTTTCTGTATTGTTCCTTTTGCCTTACTGCAACCAGTTCCACAGTTCTCAGGCTCTGTGTCCACCTCCATCTAATGATTCAGTTCTAGACAGCTCTTCTTCAGGTCCTCTTGTTTGGTGGCTCCAGGCACCCAGCAATTGCAGTGCAAGGCAAAGGAACTGGCTCTCCTCCAATATACAGTCTTGGTAACTGAAAGAATACTCCACAGGATCCCGCTATCCAACGGAATAATTGCCTGTACAATTCCATGTAACCCTAAGAAGTGCTCAGTCTGTGCTTATTATAACAAAATGTATTTCTGCATATAGAATTTTTTTTTTGTATTTGGTCTTTCATTCTCACCCCTCTAAATATACTATACTCTTCCCCTCCACAATAATCAGTACGAATATTTCATAACTTTGCATGATACAGTACACAAATGTGACACAAATGACATGAAATCATATCAAAATTCCCTTTGAATAATTTTAAGATTCCTAAGTTAATCATTTGAAGTTGCTTAATAGCACCTTTAGTCTAGACTGAAGGAAACCAAGGTTCAACATGGTCAGCTTACTGTGCGGAGGTGGTGTAGCATACGTAATGCTAAGCACCTCATCTAATTGGTGACGGAATTTCTTAGTGGGCTCCAAAGTTCAAAGTGAGGGGAAAGTTAGGAATTCACAGAATGAAATCCACAAGATTACTGTGAATAGGTAACTAAGCATATTTATTCTACACAGCTTCATATAGGCATCTGCATGTTTGCTCTAGACTGACTGGATTTGAGACAAATTCTATCTGGACACTTGGCAGCTGTGACAGTCTAGCACTATGCCCTAACATGTCATGCTAAGAGGCCTTTCTTGCTGCACTGGCCAATAACCATCACCACTGAGTAAAAGAATAGTACTCAGGACTACTTCTTGACTGAACTCTTCAAATCAATTAATATTTAAGTATTTTCATAGTACATTTTAGCTTTATAAAGATGGGAAATGTTTCTCAGTAACCATGCAG
>NW_010531353.1:1315-27850 GCF_000687285.1 Phaethon lepturus | reverse complement strand
AGCAGGAGACACCTTCATCCAACTGAGAAACTGGACTTTCAGTCCAGCAGTTACTTCCAGGAGGAAGGATTCAAGGGTAAAATATACACTTATCAATTATTTTAAGAACGTGTATTTTAGAGTTACGTACCTGAAGCGGTACTCAGAAGCACTGTTCCTCTATAGATCCAGACAGTAGTAGTTACATCTCAATGTAATTCCAGATGTACTTGAGAAGAGGGTGAAATCTCCCAATGTGACTGACAGGAGGGTGAACTTTCCACCCAATTTCAGACACCCTAACTGGAAGCCTAATAAAGTCTGTTTGGGATCAGAGTCATCCTTTAAGGAACATCTCTCTCCCTTCCCTCCCCCCTTGCTTATCCCCAATTTAATATATAAGCTTGAGGCTATAAGGCTATATAAATTTACACATCTAATACACCATCCTCTTCCTTTCCTACCTTCCCCCTCCTGTCAAATAAGGTAAAGATAATAGTTGCTTCCTACTTCATAAGACTGGTACAAATAGAAATCCTTTGAAGACTGTAATGTAGTGTAATTCTGTATCGAGAGTCAAAAACACACCAACAAAAGCCAACAACAAAAACCACAAAGAACTCCCCTTTGCATCCAGAAAACAGAAAAGACAAGAAATGCCAAAACTAAGGCTACATAAAAGATGAAATTATGATGAAGTCTGCATATGTGAAGCCATGTACTAACTTTTCCTACCCCTTTCAGTGCACAGGAGGGACAGTATTCATTGAGTGAAATGCTATTCAGCTTTTTCATACTGATTTAATGCACTTTTCTTGTCCTACTATTTACATATTATTTAAGTTCTATCTTAAATACAGAATTACTCAACTCCCCAGTGCTTTTTTTCCTTATTATGGGCACTCACAACACTCAGTGTCTAAGCAATTCACAAACATTAATGAATTTATCATCTTGCAACACTCCTGTGTAGTGAACTAGAACTAGTACAATCATTTCATACATCCAAATATAAGACAGAAAGAGATTAAGGCCAAAATTGTCAAACACCCACCAGTTTGAGGTGTCAAGTTCAATATAGCAGAAGCGTATTTTCTTAGACTACTGTAGATGTTCACAATTCAGCTCAATCGACTTCTTTACAGGAATGAACTCGGTACTTCTGCAGTGGAAAAGGTGGGGTGGATAGACAAACACCTCCAAAACTTCAAAACCCTGTTGCTGCAGTCCCATATCTCATTCCCTAAAAGCCTCCCAATTTCTGCAAGAAGTGAAGCAGGTGCCAGTAATTACACAGCCCTGATACACTCCCTGTGCATCATCCATCCCATCCCCTGAATGGCACTGGGGTCGTATGAAAAAAAATAGTATGCACTCATATAACTAGAAACCAAATGATAACGTATATGCACAGGGATTAAATTAAAGTTGCCCAGGATATCTTAACTTCAGCATTTGCCAACTTCCAAGTTTTCAATTTTGCAACCTTCACATCATTTTAAGAATTGTGAATGCTATCTGAAGAAATTCATAAAAGCAAATGTCCTATTATCTGAAACTCCACGAGTCATCAGCAGACTTGAAAGATAAATCAAAACTCAGAATTACAGCACTAGAGGTAAAGAAGTAACTGTAGCAGCTATGGAACATGATCAACATGTGTCAGAGGGAGAAGGAAAATACTCCTCCAAGTGCACTTACTCCTTTTTGATAAACGCTGAAGGCATTCTACATTCCAGTAGGAAAGTTGCTCTAGCAACTGTAGGCACTTTCACTCTTTTTCTGTGTCCCCACCATTGTCTCCTTCAATACCCTGTTTGTATTCCAGTGCTAATTCTTCTCGCATCCTGACTTCCTGTCCTACTTTTCCCACTTACTTTGTACATTTGATGTGTCCAGTCCTTCCTTTACAGCAGATTTTGGATTCTCCCCTATCTAAACTCTGTACTAGCTCTTACCTCAACTCACTCCCAAATTCCCATATCTGAGTTTCAGTCAGACACCCTTCTCCAGACTTCATCAAAACCATCTCTCAAAAAGATTCTCTCTTTGGGCTTCGACTTCAGAATTTGATGTCATAGCAACTCCACTGAGGAGGAAGAGAATTTTAAAGTAAAGATGTCTCTAAACTAAAGCCACTCTAGTTTGGAATAGAGCACAAGGAAGATGGAACATGTGACATCTCTGTTTCCTAAGCATACAGCCAGAGCAAATCACATTTTCAGAGTTTTCTCCCAGACTGAAGCAAATCTCAACCCAGCAGGGTGTACTTTGGGCAGATCTTCATGGCAGAGCCAAGGTTCACCAAGAGCTAAGGAATGTCTGTGCCAGGTTTCAGTGAACTACACACAGGAATTTAACAAGAGGAAGCTGACGGACAAAGATGGTCTATAACCTTAACTGCAGATATTACCACTGGCTTAGTTTGTGATGTAAATGTATTAAAGTGTTTTTGTCTTAAACTCTTAATATTTACTTGGCATGGCTGCCTAAGATATTATCACTCTGTGCTTGCAAAGAAGGAATCTAGAATACATAGCAAAAACCCACAGGAGTCTTGACAATAGACATAGTCAGTGCTATGAGATCTCTTCGAGCCATAGAACACTCAGTAATTTACACTATAGTTCTCATGTAAATAAGAGTTCCATTTTAGAGAAGAAGCTACTATCAAAATGGACAAATTTTAGTGCACTGAAAAGAAGTTCCTCCACAGTTGTATCAAGCACAAATACACCAAAATATTTTCACTTGTAAAAGGCAGTCTATTATCCCCACTTCCTCTCTTATATTCATAATCAAGATGTTTAAAAGGAAGTGTTTTGGAATAGAATAAAATCTTTATAATAACAAAAAGTTGAAGAATACTTTCATGAGATCTAGAATAATAAAATACAGCTTCCTATGCAGCCCTAAAGTTTTATATGAATTGTAACTTAGGACTTCTTTGTTAGCCAAATCTCCACTAACTTTGACTGAAAACAATCAGTCAATGCAAAATTTGATATTTAAGAGTTATTATACAAACCTTGTTTTTCTTAGGAAACCAGTGAATAAGAAAACCAGGATAACTGTATTTTTGTAACACTCTAAAGCAATCAAACTGTGGAAAAAAATGCTCAATCAGTGAGGAAATGCAGGAACACAGGATTTAATCAAGTCCTTGACATATGATAGGAAGCCAATCACAGATGTGCATATTCCAAAATATTTTATTTTCATATTATTTAGGGCAATGTTCTATCCCACTCACTTGTACTAGGCAGCATCTAACTCCAGATTTTTTCCAATTATCTCAATGGAGTAACTCAGAGAGGATAGAATAATCTGCCCGTCCATGTGCAAACCCAGAAATAAAAGGTGGCAGTCCTTTATTGTATAAGCTCTTTCGCATAAGCTTCTAGTTTTCTCTCACGGCAGAGAACTGTAGGCTCCTTTTTTCCTCACTCAATATTTGTTTTCATCATTACATGCCTTATATGACACTGAACGTTACATACCTTCCACCACCTTCTTTGCAGTTGGGACATGTGCAAGCTACTCGTCGCAGTCTTTTTCCCTCTTGATGCGGTTGGTCCCCTTCCTCATCTACCACCTGTACTCTCAAATGTGTTAGATCATTGGTATTCAGTGTAGAATCACCACTGAGCTGCCACTCTTCTGGATCAGGCTCCTCTTCTTTAATCCTAATATCTGAGGAAAAGAACAAACACAGATCCATAAGTAGCCCATTAAACAGAGAGAAGGAAACCATAATGATCAAATCTTTCTACTGTTGAGAGCACCATGTCAGTCAAAAGTCAACATCCTTTAGTGCATACTGACAGTGCTTCTGTGCCCTTGTAACCTGTAACGTATTTAAAAAGTTTATCTTACTATACATTTCAAAGTTGAAGACAAGCTATAACTAAGTATTAAAGTTTAAGTTTGAACTGTTCTTGGTAGGGAATGCTGTCACCAGGAGGATTTTGCTTGCTTGAAACTTGGGAAAAACTGAGGAACAAGAGGTTGGACAGAGGCTGAAAAAAATGTAAATGTATGTTTAAAATGATTCTGTGCAGCCATTTATGTTTCCACAGGATTTCTCAATTAGTGTGACATGTAGTAGAAACAGCCTTTCTCAGTGATCTTCAGAAGTTTTCAGTATGCACAGTGATATATAAAGTAATACCAGAAATCAATTAAAGAAAAGGTTTTGACCTAAGACCAAGATATCTAAGGAAAAAAAAAAATTAATGCTTTTGTTCCATTTTCCCCTTCTCCCCTCAAATTTATGCCTTTTCCACTATACATAGAGAAGAAAACATTTACAGAAGAATGCTATTCAGCATTAGAGAGAGGTAAGCAACACATGAACCATTTTAATGTTTTGATGAGATAGTAGTCAAAATAAGTCTTTGCAGTTTCATGGATGCAAAAAAGCCTCTTAAGTTACCCTCACAGGAGGGACATTTGCAAGTATGTGTACCCTCTCCCTACAGAGCATTAATCTAATCCAAGAACTAACTACAGCACCATAGTACACTGTGACTCAACAACTATTTTAACAAATTTACATTTTAATAGGAACATATTTCCCCTCAGACACTATTCTAAATTCCCAACGAGCTGAAAGTCTGTAAGTCTGGATTTCAAAAAAAGACAGTTTCTATATATCATTTTAGAAAGCTGAACCCCAGCCTCTTTGTTCCACAGAGTAGTTTACTTTGTATTTTTTTCAGTGAAAATGATTAGCCACTAGCACAAACTAATAAGCAAACCATCAATTTTTTATTTTAGTTTTTTTTCTTTTGTGGAAGCTTCAAATTAAAAGCTGTGTGTCTTTCTGGATGCATTTAAGAGACTGCTTTGTCTGCAGAACAAACTCAGTTATCATGTAGATTTGTATCCTTAACTCAAACCCCACTCAAACACTGAAACCTTAACTGAGCACTGTAGCCACTCTAAATTCTTTCTGAGTCAGTGCATCAACCATCATCTGTATAATGAAGACAAAGCTTCACAGATTGCATGATAAAATATAAGAAAAACTGTGCTGGATCAGATCATAAACAGCATCCTGTCCCAGCAGAGATCAGGAAAGAAATTAATGATAAAACATGTAAAAAGTAATAGTTACCTGGTCTACCTTCCAAGTCATCTCCAGCATACATCCGTTTAGAGACAAAGGATGTAGCTACACACAAAAATTTGCTTGGTGCTAATAAAGTCTCAGTACAGTCTTTCCCAACAACCACAGTTTGTCTTCCCTTTACTTGCACATGTATAACCATTTGTGGGACTGTGCTGTAAACTACATCACTGATGCAAGTAAAGTTAAAATAATTCTCTAGAAAACCACTGCACTGGGAAGAGAATTCCAGCTCAGAAACAGGAAAGTCTAGAATATTTATCTGGTTTGGCTGCAAAAGTCAATGCTAGAAATTAAGTTTGCATGAATATGACAGGCTCTGAGCTGTGAGAATCCAGGAGCTAGCACACTCACTTTTGCTGACTCTTTATGCATGTGGAAACATCCAGCAGAACTACTGTGGTAAGCTTGTCCAAAGTCACCTGCACACTGAGCTTCACTGTTACCATAAGAAGTTCACAATTTCAGACAGCAACATAACAACTACCTTTCATGTGAGGACCAAGAAAATCTCTGTGGTGACTCTTCTAGTCTCCTGCATTAGCCACCAAAATAAGTAATTTTCTGACACTCACCTACAAAATTATTTTATGCAATATTTTGTATACACATGTTATATATAAAATTAATTTTACATAAGCAAAAAAGCCTGATTTATGCAACTGGGCACATAATAGGAATTTAAATACAGCAAAGTGGCAATGCTGCCAGCACAGGCCAATTCAAGCCTCCAAGCAGCTCTTTAGGACTGGATATGCTACACACCATACTCAAAAGTCTTTCACCAATCAAATGTTCCACAAAACGCACATTGTATAAATTCTGGGTTTATTTAAAATAAGAATTAAAGTAACGTTAATAAAATAAAACACTGTATTAAGATAATTTCATTATGATCTTACTAACATTAGACACTGGCATGTAGTCAGTTTGTAAAGTCAGTGGCTGAATCCAGTTAGCACTGCATACACATACTTCAAGAGATATCAACAAGTCCTAGCAAAGATGCATGGATCAAATTAGGGTATGGATCTATGCTCCCAAGACCCAACTCCACTACTGCAGTCAAACAGTCCATATAATATAGGATTTCTGCTACTATACTGACACCCCAAAGTCACACTCTAATAACAGAGATACACTTACCAACAGAAACATGTCCAGAATGTCTATTACTGCACGCCAGTATCCACAAATTTCTACCTTCAACTTGTGCTATGTTTGTTCCATTTCACAAACCTTCATCATGAGTTCCATCCACTTTTTTCATCAGTATCTCTCTATGCCCAGTCCCTCCCAATAACCATCATTACTGCAGCAGCACAAAGGCTTATAACAGTTTTATAACGGTGGAGAATAACTGATAAAATTATTTGGACAAAAAAAAGAGGGATAGACAAAAAAATCCTAAGAGTTGAGGATACTGGAAAAAATAACAATTTGCATAGACATACAATAGTTTACAGTATTATTTTAAAAAAAGCAAAACTGAAATGAAGTCAAAGTAGTGCTGTGTTCGTAAGTTTGTGCTATGCTTCCTGGTTATCTTGGTAAGACAGGAAGTGTAGCTACTGCTTTAGGTATTTTTCTGAAGGACCATCTTCTACTCCAGGCACACAGAAAAGTACAGTGTAAACTGGCAATTTACAGAAAGGACTTTAATAGGTATTACCTAATTATGTAGATGATAAATTAAATAAAATTAAAAGAAATATCAAAAGATGAAGAATTTATCTAGCCTCTCCAGGATGTAGTATATCAGAGAGTGGATTGTATCAAACCCCATAGTGAATGCGATTGCCTTAACAAGGTCCTTAGAGCCAATGAGGCTGTTGCCCTCCAAGTAGGTTTCACATTACTGCAAGAAATGAGGGAAAACTCCATCATTGTTTCTGGGGGCAGGGGTGTGTGTGTGTGCCACTGTAATTTAGACAGCATTAAGAACATGAAGGAGTAGAAGGGGCAAACCATGGAGAAGAGCAAAAGATAAGAGTCTTCTCCAACACAATGGAACTGGTGATTATACAAATTCATATAGATAGCAACAACAACTCCCCATTTCTCCCTTAGGTGTTCCTCTGGATGTGCTCCGTTCTAATTCAGTCTCAACTGACAGAATACTAGGTTTTACACATAGTCTGCAAGAAGCTGGGCCTAAAAAGACTTTACATGATCCCTAAAGTCATGACAAGCTGATGCAAACATTGGTAAATATGAGGCAACTTTTGTTTTCTAGCAGTTAAACAAAGGTCAAATGAAGGTCACATTTTCTTTACTACTATTTTATTTACATGCTTTCTAATTTCTATATGCCCTTACTTCTTAATTAAGTTCAAGACCTACTACCAGGTATGTATGAAGGGGAAATTCAGACAAAGATACTGTTTCAAACTGCCTACCGATTCTGAAAACAATATATTCTGTTCAAGTTGTTCTTGGTTATTAGTGAGCTAGATTTGTTTTAGGTTTTCTTTCCTCTAAAGGTTGGAAAGTGGGATCTTGGTGTAAAATTTTGTTCCAAAGTTAGTTATTTCATAGTCACAGAAAGCCCAGAGCTGGCTACAATCTGGAGCAAGTTCAAGTGTATTTGGCAAATAAAAACGCTAAGAAATTTGTTTAAAGCGCTTCAGAGAAGAGTAACTGAACTGACATGATGAAACTGCAGATGTAAATGCAGCTTAAACTACTCTTGAGTACATTTCAGCTATATTGTGGAGAGAATTACTACTGTCCACAGTTACGGCCAGGTCATTTACCTACTTCACCATGTATCAGGTGAATGCAGCAGTTAAGTTTCATGTTCTATCTTGGTCTGTTTCAACTAGGATTTTAAGAAAAAGCCGTCTTCTTTATCTATGAGAAAAGTTCTTAGTTTACCCAACAGCCATAGAAACAGGGATAAACTGAGAAGGGAGGAGAATGCAGTGCAAAAATGCTTCATTTGAGGACTATGCCACCACTTCAATTTTTTATGTATCTGCCTCTGCAGAATGTCACATAAAGGCACTCTCAGCATTACCTGTAACTGTCTCCAAACTGTGAGCTTCTAGTTTAGCTGCTTTTCCTAGATGCTGAAAGCCACACTGACTTTTTACTCAGGTAAGCTTTAGAAGTTCCTGATCTGAAAAGCAGAAATATGGTCTTTCAACTGAAAACAGATTTACAGCAGCACTGCACATACCTTCAAACCAATTTCCTCACGGCATCACAAATTGACTGTCTGCAGTTTCAATGTTTTGGAATCAGTCATGACTATTCATTTATTTTTCCAAATAGATGCTTCTCTTCCCACCCCTCCCAAGAAAACAGATGTGAATTCCCATCTCCTTTCCACCTTCTCTTGTTAATTTGGTTTTCAGTTTTCTCTACAGTGCAATCCACATTCCCTCAGTATCTTGACTCATCTTGCCTTAATCTCTGGATGCGAGGAAGCTTTATTAAAGATGTTCAAATTTCTTAGACACTATCTTTGATCATTCCCATCTAAACGAAACTTCAACTAAACTATCTAAATTAAACTCTCCCTACTACTTGGCCAGCTGCGTGAGTCTTTCAGACAGGAAACGCAACAAGGTTAATAATTTCTACTCTGATTTTCCCCTCACAATTTAAGCATGAATTTAGGCATTTTTATTATGTAATAAATTAAAGGAAACAGAAGATACACTACAGAATGTCATCTTGAAATACCTGTGAACGTCAACTCAGAAGAAAGACTGTCATCTCATTTCAATAGCTCTAAATCAGATTTTAAGTTTCTAAGGAAAACAACTGTTGTGTACAAATCTAACAGCAGGACCCCACAGTGCTGAATATTTAGGCAGTACCAGCAAAATTATTAAAAATAGAGCTATAGATTTTTTCTTGCAAGAAATGCCACATACTGTATTTCCAAGTGATCCTATGCATTATTCTAAACTGACTATTTAAAAATTTGAATAATGAAAATACTTCAGCCAGTGCTACCACAACACACATTATGCATCAAAGAACAGTTACTTACCCTACAGTAACTGCAGTTCTTTGAGATGTGTTGTCTACAGATTCTCAAGATTTTTGATTCTTACGGGCAGTCGTGCCTGCTGCAGCATACCCTTATTTTTCCCTTTTTTTTTTTCCATAGATGAAAATATAAGAAGGGATAACTAGAAAAGGGGGGAAGAGTTGATCATGCTTAATATCGAAGAAGCCAGGAACTGCAGAAACAGGTAAGGAAAGCAGGAAGACACAGAGAATTCTGTGATCAGCAGGCTTAAGTATTCCTAGATAAAAAAGTATTAGACGGCTGGTAGGGTCAAACAGAATTGTCAGCAGTAATTCAGGAAGGCAGAACTGTTCAGTAAGTATTTCTGTTCCGTATTTAGGTAAAACCAAATAATGGTCCTATCACTAGATGAGAATGAAAAGCTTCCCGCTGAAAGTAAGTCAGGAAGATGTAAACAGCTACTGAAATAAACCCTTAATAAATCAACAGATTAGGATAATTTTCATTGAATAATTTTAAGAGAAGGCTGAAGAGCTCTCTGCAGTTTTAATGCCGCAAGCCTTGGACTATGTGAATGCTCCAGTGGGTTAGAAAAAAGCTAGCGCTATGATAATACTGAAAAAGGGGTAAACGAAGACTCAAAGAAGTAGAGAAAGAATTAAATGCCACTCAAAATGGGATTATGGGAACAATTACATTCAAAAGTAATTTTTTTTTTTTTAATCAGTGATGACACCGTTGTTGATACAATATACTTGAGAGTTCTGCACAGCAAGTGACTTATTAGGATACAGTAAAACATTGTGATTAAGAAAAATAAAGTACAAAACATACATGGAATACATGGATTAAAAACTGGCATGAAGTTTAAATGCAGACTGAGAACTGTAATTTCTGTATGAAAAATAATGAGGACATGTCACTGACAATGTCTATTTTTCCCCCTTTTGTCCTTAAAAATTACTAACTTTTGAAAAGTGTCTTCTACAAGCAGTGAAAGACAACTCATCTACAACCCAGCCTTATCTTCAAGAGGGCAATCAAAACTAGGATCCTGGTGAGCATTCCTGGCATTATGAAAAGACTGCCGTTGTCCTTGGTAGAAACTCCTTTTGCTTTTTATGAGCCAGATGCACTGACAAGTTAACTTGATCAGAACCAAGGCATGCAATCCTGCCAGGAGGTTCAAAAGGCAAGAAAACTGCAGAGAACCTGAAACAATGGACCTAAAGTACTGAGACTGCAAAAAGACAGAAGATGAGTTTCCAGCCTTCTTTTTGAGTTGAAGCAGTACTAGAAATAAAATCCCTTGCCTCTTTCACCTCATGGATACTCGTCATACATCCCCACAGGTGGAAGAGAGTTTTCCTTTTGCTTCAGGGTTATCTTGTAAAAAGGGTATTTGAAAAACGAAAAAAGAATTAGCACCTGAAACTGGGTAGTATATTCTTCAGTGAACATCCTGAGGATATCTGAGCCTAGGATAACTCAGGCTAACCTCTTTAACGTTAAGGATCTAAACTGCATCACCAGACACTCAGCATAGCTGACAGAATATTCACTTAAGAGTAACATGCATACAACAAAGTTTCACCTCACCACCATGGGCTGCAAGAAAATGAATTAGACTCTAAGATGTTTTGGAAGACAGAGCAGAAAAGTACATGAAGTACAGACACAGAGGAAGGATGCAACAATCCTTTCTTTTCAAGAATTTGAAGAAAAAATGCAAATCTATTCCACAGCAGTAGATACTGCATTAAAGAAATATCAGCCTAAAGTTATGCAAACTTTCTTACACCTGAAGTGAGATATTTACTATATGCTGTTATAAGCAAGATTGTGAGACACATACAAGCATGATCGTCTAATTTTGCCACAATTTATTAATTTCCTTTAAAAATTATGAGAAAATAAGGAATGTAATTTAAGCATGTTGAAAGCAAACTATTTACACAAGACTGGTACATAAATAGCTCTAATTCCTGCCCTAACAAATTTGTCAGAGTTCCCAATTTAATTTTTCATATAAAAAATAAAGCAGCGGTGGAACTGTTTTTAACCATTTTGATTTACAACATGCAAACTAAATGCCTCAAATGTAAATGGTAGAGCCCAAAACAGATGTCGTCAGATGAAAATATTTACTTAACATTATTGCTTCAGTTTGTTTCATGCATTCCATAAGATGTTTTTTAATAATCAGATTCAATTTCATAATAATACCGTGACCTTCTCTCAAAAGCTTGGTATAAAGAATGACTTAGAAGTAAAAACTGCATTAACTGAAGCTAAAATTAATAAGGTTAAAAATTGGAACTTAAAAAGAAAGAGGAAAAAACGAAGTTGTGTAATACTGAAAACCAGCCAAAACTTTCTACAGATTTCTAGATGCCAGAAAAAAAACTATGCTTGAAGTAGCATTCTGCACTACTTCACCAGAAGCATTAAAACACTGAAACAACCATCTCTGCAAGTAAAACTGTAAATACTCAATTTTTAATTTTGTTTGTTTGGGGGTTTAGACTGTTTTACCTAACAGATGTTAGACCAAAGCCTCACAAGACACCAGAAGATGAAAAGCAAGTTGTCACTTGGGCAACTATTTACCTTGAAAATTGTCTGCCAATTTTTTGGACAAATTTAGGACAGCAAAATTACTTCAGCACAATAAAGACTTCAGATTCTGGCAGGAATGGAATGAAGTCCCCACCATGAATAGCCAACCACTCCCACTCTCTATCAACTGGTATAAGTTGATCAACAAGCATGACTGTAGTAAGTAAGCTTCAGTGGCAGCAGGCAGATGAGTCTTTAAGTAGCTGTGTATACTGCAGAGGAGGAGCTGGGAAGAAAGATGTAGAAATGAAGACCTCAGTTTTGCAGTGGCACTTTGAGTCAACTCTTGAAAGGAATCCTTTTGACTTCATTGCCACTGTAGACCAACCTGGAAAACTGTTTGTGTGTAGTTTTTTTTATTTTTAACTAAATTAATCTTCCAGTAGCACAATCCCTTCTCAAGCCAATGCTACTTTCTTTCAATTCACTTGCTAGTTTCTTCAGATGCTACTGGAATAGTCAAAAGAAGTATCAAAAAAAATGCATCCAGCATCTGATAAGAAGTTAAGCAACCTAGATAACACCTGGTAAAACTGCTTTTTTTGAGGACATAACCAATCCAAAACTGTGATTCAGTACATTAGTAAATTAGCTGAGACACTATTACAATTAGATTTTGATAACACTGTTAAATCTTCTTTGTCTGGACAATGGCTTTAGGGGGGGGAAAAAAAAAAAATCCAGTAGAAATTCTTTAAAATTGACAAAACTTCCAGGATCAGAAACATGAAAACCAAGTTGGTACATTTCACTACCCTGTATATTTCCAAAAGGAAAGTTACTTCATACGAAATGTTTGAAGAAGAAATTTATAAACCTGCTAATAAAAATAAATACCTCTCTTGAACAGGTAAGTTGCTAAAGAGTAATGTGACTGTGCCTGTAATGGCTTTTTGTTACACACAATGCACTATTTTATTAAAAACTGCCAACAAAAGGAGTAGACTCCTAGGGAGCTCTCTCAGGTTTAACTTCCTCTCAAGACCAGACCAAAGCCAGAACATAGATGAGAAAGATATCTCTTTGCCAGTGTTTAATACATAGATATTATTTAATATGGTTTTTTGTTTTGAAAAGCAATGCTGAAGAAGTTTCAGCGATGCCTAACTAATACCCTTCCCTTCTCCACCGCAAGACAACACTAAGCACAATGAGGAGGAATATGAGCTCTAATAAACATTCCAAGATACAATAAGCTTAGCCAAGACTTTTCAGAACAAACTCAGTGCAATGGAAGTCCCTGCATATGTATGCCTGTTAAAGCGGACATTTTGGTACAAGCATAATTACTGGACATTTTTCAAAGACAACTGGACATTTACTGGGCAAAGCTATTAGCTTTGTTTTAGGGTTGTGATGACTTTCCATTAGGTAAAGAAAATGTAGGACCTAAAGACATTTTTTCCTCTCACACACTCATGCGAACAGCAAGGATATCTTCTGCTGCTTACCCAGGAAGCGAGGTTTGGAAGAACACCTCTCACACAATGGGCTGTAGCTACCAAAACCTAAAACCTAACCCTCAGTTTTCACAGCTACACCGCTAACAGAGCAATCTATGTTATCTAGACTTCAGATAATTACCAACCATCTCTGACTCAAGACTAGGAATATGTTACTTTTGTTTTTGCCTTAGGTAGAAAGTTTTGCTAAATGAAAACAGAAAATACAGCCCAACTGTATTTGTTACGGAAGGAAGTGCATTATCCCTGCTGGGGGGAGAAAATACAAGGAATCTCTTCTTATCTTGCTTCAAAACTTGTTGGTAATTTGCAGAAGAGAGGAATCAAGTAGCCTCTCACCCTTTAGCTTTAACTTCTCTCATTCTGCTGTCCCTTCTGCATACCTTCCTCTTTCAGTTAAAAACTAAATGGTTTCTCCTCATTTGCATATCAGAAGAGCAATATATTTTTGACCGCAAAAAAAATTTTTATAATTTCACTATTTGCTTCTAATTGCATATTTATTCTTCAACCTGAAGAAAGGGTGCCATACCATATTGTAAGGGGTTATAAATAAGACAGGGAAGAACATCACTGAAAAAGGTTCTCAGACAACTTCAATACAGACGAAATATGAGATGCATATGGAAAAGACACTGAAGGTCAATCAAGACAGTTCGGTCTGGTTCTGTTAGTTAGAAGCAGTTTCACATTGATCATTACTTTGGAAAAGTGAGTTTCTTGTAACATAAAGGAGGGGCCAATTAAATTCTCCCCAAATTTAGAAGATGGCAGTTTTAACACTTTCCAGTCTATTTACTGTTCCTAGACCGGTAGGAAAAATGTCACTATAAATCTCCACCCTATCTTTAATATAACCAAGTGTTTATAGCTATTCACTTCAGGCAATAGTTTCTGCTCTTCATCTACTACTTCTGCCTATTTAATCAGATTTGATATATCCCATTTACTCTCTTCCCTTCCCATGTGAAATTCCTCACAGGAAAATACAGTTAAGGAATGCTTGATGGAACTCCCTTGCATTTTATTTGAACCATTAAAACACTCTCAAGGACCATCAACAGACAAACTAAAACACATAGCAGGCTCAACTTCTTTTTCATCTGTCTTTTCTTGTGGTTCCTCTCTCCTTTTCCTTTCTATCTTTCTTCTCAGGTTTCTGATATGTTACTCCACAAGCAATAACATTAGCTACATGATCCCATACCAAATACAAATCTCAGAAATAAAGAAGTTCTCATCCTCCCTGTATTTCCTATTAGCCACAGGGCCCTTTTTCCAAGAGTTAGATTCTGATATCTGAGTTTAGCTATATTATCAAGCGCAGTACATGCTTTTTGTTACTGATGTCTATACCCACTGTCCTCATAGGTAACAATGTGTGATGGAGACAAACCAAGACTTTTTGTGGTCACTGAAAATAGAAAATTTAAGAACCAAGATTACCCAGAGCAAATGCTGTGAGCAGCACACTCATCTGTTTGGTGCTGTTGCCTGTAAGCCCATGAAGAGCAGTCTTATCTAGGTCTGGGTAATTTCACATTGGTAAGTCTGCAATATAGAAGTAATTTCAAAAAAAAAAAAAAAAGAACTAGAAAAACATAAATTCAAATTTTATATTCCAAAGGGAAAGCAAGCTTCCTGACATAGAATATACCAGTATCAATAACTGTATAATATTATAATCAGTAGGCTTTTGAAACAAGCCCAATTGACCAGCTCTTCTAAGCATTTTTCACTTAACATTGCATTATTCTCACATGCTTAAATAGGCATACAAAACTTTTAAGCTTTACTTAAACGTTTATGCTTCTGTATCTTAATGAATCAGATCCTTGGATCACATGATTATAGAAAAAAAACAATTCCCATTTCTGCAACTACTGTGCAATAGTTCCCTCCCAAATTACCTCTACTACTCACTCTGTCCCTCATAACTGGCCTAGGTACAACCCCACAATGATGAGATCAAACGCCTTCTGGTACTGTAAAAGGTCTTGAACTTCAATCATCCCTTATTCTTTCTTTTAGATAGCTACACCTTGAAATTTGGAACACACTGTATCAAATTTACCAAAAATAAACAGGCATGTTTATTTTTTCTCATATGAAGAAACACCTATTTGAAGAAAGTTGCCTGTCTTCTCTGCTCACAGAGATAAAACACAACGTAAAATTTATGATTAACAATTGTACATTCTGAAACATAATGCAAATAAGTAGTACTGGAAATTCACATACATTCTTAAGCACAACCTCCATTTTGATATTTACATGCCTGTTTCACTTCTGCTTACATGAGTTTTGTGCATCATAGTTACACTGATATTAAAGCAGTAGGAAATGAATTTAAAAAAACCATGGATCAATAACAGCACCTTAGGGGGTCTGAAAATGTTCAGGGGAAAAAAATTGTATCAATGGATATATTCGGATTTTCCATGAAAACATCAACTATTCAGGACTGAGAAGAATGGGGTATGCTAGTGACACTGCTGCCTTAGAAGCATGGTAGTTGGTAGTCAGATTCCCCCTCTACAATTTAGTATGCAGATCTTCTGCATGGTAAGACTTACAAGCACCGATAAACATTGTATTAGAAGTGCTGTTAAATAATATGACCAGTTGGAAGATACAGGAGCTTATACTAAAAGAAGTGAGGTGGGACTATGTTCTACCATTACAGTTGTTTCTAATGGAACAGTAGTTTCAAATACAATCTATCAGCACTATGTTTATCCTACTGTATTTTGTAGGCTTCCACAGCAAGACAATGTTACAATTATCACCATTCAAACCAACCACATGCAATAATAAAAAACAATTTTCTGCAAAAAGAGTAAAATAAATACCTGCAGGACTGCCAGCATTTTCTCCTTGATGCAGCTGAATACCAGCAGAATCTATAGAGTTTACTGTAACTGTCTGTAGATTTGGCAATTGAGCAGTGCTTAGACTAACTGGAGTTGACGTCAACGCCCCACCTGCTGCAACTTGACCAAGAGTGAGAGTCTGCACAGGGGTTAATGTTATTTGTTGACCAGGTGCATTCTGAATTTGCAAGTTCTGCAAGTTCTGAACTCCTTGCACTTGAAATGTCTGCCAGGTTATCTGCCCAGAAGGGGTCACTGTTTGTGCCTGAATTAAAAAAGTTCCAGGATTCAGCTGCAGTTGAAGATTTTGAAGAGCCTGTTGAGATATACTTTGACTTGCTTGAACACCGTGGATTGTCTGTTGCGCAATACCTTGTACAATCTGGGCTTGACTGGTTGGCTGCTGAGACTCTTGAAGCTGTATGTGTTGTACAATTGGCTGTGCTGTGGAGACCTGAATATTCTGAGCCTGCGTGTCATCAGAGACTGATGTCTGGATGTAATTTCCCTGAAGATCAGAACTGTGAACTTGACCACTAGTTGTGGTCAAGTTGTTTGCATTTTGTTCCAATATACTTGAACTGTCTATGGTAACGGGCAATTGTGATGAAGATGATGTTGGCACAAATAAGTCATTATCAGTGGCGGTTTCTGTAATTTCAGGAGAAACTTGCTCACCAGTCCTTTCAGAAGTATCTGAACTATCCATGGCCTGTCCAGTATTTATCAAGTGCCCATCTGCATTAATGCCTGCTGTCATGGTTTGAGAACCACTGCCAAGTCCCAAAGAATCTAGATCAACACTATTGATGGGTACAAAAGTAATATTTCCTGGCAGTCCAAGAGGGACGTTAGCAACTACTTGTGCTTGGCCAGGAAAAGACGAACCACCGATTGCAACTCCCTGAACCTGGACTTGACCAGACTGTGATAAGATATTCTGAATATTAGCTGAAGGTGTTCCAGAGGCAATGATGGTTTGATTAGAGCCAGGAATGATCTGAATTTGACCAGTTTCTTGATTTATACTGCTATTATCAGAAGAGGTTGCAAAGCCAAGTTGAACCTGCTGACCATCCGCTGTCTGGATCTGGGGTATTACTTGGTATTGTACGTTAGACACTGTACCATTCGACGAATCTGATCCTGGTGCAACAGAAAAGATTTGTTGATTTTGCAAACTCTGAATAGGAAGGACATACTGGCCACTTGAAGTTACTGTGGCAGCACCTGGAATCTGTACTATATTACCAGCTTCATCCTTTATAGTGGCGGGAGCTGCAGACAAGACCTCCCATCTATTTGGAGTTCCTGTTAATTGCACAGAAGCCAAATCCCCTGTCTGAATGAAAAAAAAAGACAAAACAAAATTAAAACAAGAGACATACAGACTATATGCTAGAACAGTCATGCAATTCAACACTAGAGATTGATACACTACTGGAAAACATGCAGTGTGGCCCATATGAACAGCAACTGGATTAGAACTATGAAATACAGATTTTGTAAGTTGAGCTAATGCCTAAGTCAGGGTAACCAACCTGTGCTTCATGAGCTGCATGTGGCTCGCGAGCAGGTCAAATGCAGCTCCTGTGCCATGGCTACGTCAGGTGACCAGCAGCAGGGTTATTCTGGTGTGGGGGCTGCTGAGTAATCCAAATCCCTGGCTGTGGGAAGAAGGGAGCTGGCAGGGGCTGCTGGAGCTGTCATCACCAGGTTACGCTGGGACTCAGCTATGCTCTTTACCTAGCCTGGCACCTATTGCATAGAAGTGGAGGAACTGCTGTGAAGCCAATGCCACCTGTATCTCCTGGAGCTCCACTGCCTTTTGACTTCGTGTTACATACAGTATGGATGTGCATGTTGTGACTCTCAGCAGTGCGGAAAGTGTTAAGAGATGACTTAGTCACATGGTTGGAAAGACTGGATAGCCTCAGTTTAAGTTACGCATAATACAGTCTTAGTATTTATAAGCTTGTATGAGTTACTGTTTCACTAGGGAGGAAGGCCTCTACACTAATGACTTTTACACTGAAATCACAGTTGGATTAGTCATATATATCCACGGGGGGGGGAGGGGAGGGGGGTGTAGGGGAGTCTTATCTTCATTAAGTTGGAACAATAGAAAAGGTCAATGTTTCAGAATAGACCCCTGGATGGTTAAAGATTAAAGAACCTAAGGACTATGTAGTATGCTTCTGTTTCTTATTCAGTAAAGAAAAGGCAAATTGCACTTACCTTTCTTTACCAAAGCAAGCTTTTTCAGAATAGAGTATTAAGAATTAGATTTAACATCCTGCGATGCTTAGCACAGATTTGTGTAGTCAACCAACTTGGTATTGTAAATAACCATCCATCTAAAAAAGATGTAGTTAAGTTTCTCCTCATCTGTTTTATGGCACTACAGTAAACCAATGGAAAAACTTAATGTTGAGCAACAAGTAGCTTGCCTTACAACTTATTCAGCACTGTGAAACAAATTTTGTCTCTTTAGCAGAGTCCACAGGACATAGAAAGAAAAGCTCTAGTTTGTCCTTCTGCACTGATCCTGTGATCACTCCTGGTAGGTAAGTTACTGGAACGTATCGCAACTTCCTTCTGATGCTGTGCTCTAACTTCCTTTAGAATAAAACCCAGATATGCAAAATACAGCACACAGCTTATTCTTCTCATTGCACTGAGACTTGGCCAGCCTGAATGAATCCTGCGGCATGCATGCGAGTGAATTTAGTCCACAGTGTAGGCTGGGACTTTGCTAGTTTCACTTTCTTATCCTATTTTGAGCTGTACACTAAAATGTTTACATGTACAAGAAAAATTTAATTCTGAGTACATATCAAAAATATCATTTTACTGTGCTTCTTTTCCAATAAGGAAACACACATCTTGGTTCTAAAATCCTCTTGAGAGCTGTACAAATAATAACTGCACATAGAAAAAGAATGCTAGCTTTCTTCTGCTCTCAAAGATATATGTATATATAATCTTTCAGGTAGTTTAATAGTAAATAGATACTGCATCACCAGAACAAAACTAATTTTGTGGCCTTAATGCTTCAAGGATCAGAAAGAGAAAAAGGAGTAATGGTAATTCCACCGTATTATTTTCTCCTCCTCTTATACTGATTAGCTTTTCATTTAAGAACATATTTAAATCTTTTAGTCTTTTAATCTTATAATTTATGAGATTGGAAAAAATTATGCAATATTCCATATCACACCATCTTACCTAGAAAAAGGCAAAAAATTCCATTTTCCACTGCTACCACATTAGCTTTATACTCTTGTGTTTAATATTGCTTACACACAGGTACCAGCTCCTGAAATACTCCTAAGAAAGTTCATAACTACTCAATTCACTAGTATATAAATACTTACTAACTGAAGGTTTTATAAAGTATCAAAAAACCCACAAAAGTCATAGGTAAACATCAGTCAGAAAACACCAAAAGCAATCATGATTGTTATATGTTTAATGTGTGTCATTATAAAATAAATGTATAATGTGCTGATAGTATCTGTTAGAACAAGCGAGAAAGAAAAAGTAATGGGAACCATTACAAGTCTGATAAAATTTCTCACTGATGTAAGACTATGTACAAGCAAATGTTGAATGTTTAGGCTATAACTGGACTGACCTAATACACATAATATATTATTGTGTATTATATTATTAATATATTATTGTGCATATATATTGTGTAATATATATTGTGTATTATGTTATTGATATGTTATATCTGTGTCTAATTATATATTATACATATGAGTATCCTCCACAGAAATAATTCAAAGGGAACCTGCCTCCTTCGTGATATGGAAATGACCTATTTCAGTCTTCTCCTCCCCAACCATATGTTGATTTCCATATTGCCATTCAATTGCCTTTGCCCTTTTCATGTTGGGCACTCGTCCTTCCTCACCTTTTCATGATCTAGTGAAATCTTCCCTCAAATCCTGCTCTCTAAGGGTTTTAGCTCAACAGAGCCACTCTTTTAGTACATGCACTTGTCAGTCCATTGAGAAGCTCAGGGTAGCCATGCACGCCGATATGAAGCTATTGCTACACATAGTACATTAAATGCCTGTTATTCACATGTTGCTCTTACAGCTGGCTATATCAGACACTACCAGATGAATCATGAGGAGGGAGGGTCAAAAAGAGGGTGAGGCTTTCAAGAAGCTATCTGGCAGCTATCAGAATTACTAGTATGAAAGCATAAAAAAAGCCCTGCATGGTAAAGAGTGTTTGAGGATGATCTCTAACCTCAACCAATCATCAACCTGTCATAACAAGCTTGACTGTTATACCCTTTCTCAAAGTTTGATGAACTAGTAGGACATTTCTTGGACACCTTTTCCTACTAAAAAAGAGTAGTAACCTTTCACTGCATCCTCAAGCAATTAAGCATTGTTGTAATAACTCAAAATTCTACCACTCATGTATGAGCTGCAACATCTACAGCCCACTCGCTTACTGATGTTTACGCCACAGTCCTAATAGACCAGAGTTTGTTTGCTGCCTCTTAGCCATCCATGAAAAACACTTAGAGGCTATAGATAAAGCAACAGTTCTTTTCCTTATCAACTGATAGGCAGCAGTTATTTGGAAGCTGCTCCTTTAAGAGAAGGTTGCAATCCAAAGGCTCTGTGTCAAGAGGAAGGGACAAAGATCTGAGGAAAGTTCAGCTTTAGCACTACTCAGCCAAGGAGGAGAGAACAGGAAGCAAGAGGGAGTTCACTGGAAGCAGTATCAGGAAACAGGAGAAAGAGACAGGAACAGAGCAAAGAGAGTAGCTGGCACAAGGCACGGGAAGAATTAAAATCAAATGATACGTCCACCTGAAGAAAGGTCAAGTACCACCAAAGAGTGGAAGCAACAACTGCTGTTCAGCTTGTCTTTTGATCCTTTAACAAGCCTTGAATAATTTCCAGCAGGTAAAATAAAAAGATCTCTCTGAGCCAAAATTCTCATCCCTGAAGAATGAGGGGTTGTGATAAATAAAAATCTAGTTAATTGTCATGCTCAATTTGTTTAGAGAAAATTAAAACAACATTAAGTCAAATGTGGAAGGAGACAAGATAAACACATACGGAAGATAAAATACCTTTAAAAAGTAATCTAAACCCTGTTCAGGGATGGGACTTGGGTTGAAAATAATAAAACAGTAAAACTGGAAAGGGCAGAAACATCTCTGTAAGAACTGGTGTATGTTGTAGGCACCTGCATTTCAACATGTCAAATGTGATCAACTGGACACATGCCATTAGCCTTCAGTATTTTATTGCTCTAAAGAACTACCAAACGTTTATTTGTGCCAGTCTATTGTGGACTGCTTTTTGCTGCACTTTTCAGAAAGTCACTTTTGCCCCATTCAGTCCTGAAGCAAAAGCATCAGCAAAACGAGCAGAGGTGGACAGATAATGAGTCACGAGCTCCTAAACATTTAAAAATCACATACCTAATGAGCAAGATTGGCCACTGCCTCATCCAAATTGTTGTTTTATGAAAGAGTTGTAATGCATGACTTTAATACCATGTGTTTACCAAGCTACAGTAAACTATCTGTGCATTCTTAGGTCATTACAAATGTAAGATAAAATGCACTTGCTCCAACTCTTTCATTAAGGTATGAGCTAATACATTCTATCTTGTATTTGCCATAGGTTAAAAACATCTTCAACACCAGTCACTGTGGTTCAGCTGACACAAAGCTGCTTGTTAAGGCAAATTAATTCTGTTGCCTGTTTCAGACCTCTACCAATGAACCCATTCAATTCAAAGAAATAAATTCGCTCAAATCAAATGTTTCGAGAATCAAAGAATGTTTCAGGGAAAAAGTATTATCTGGAGCTGCTTAAAATGTTATTTTAAAAGACAATTCCACTCTGGTGAAACATATTTAACTTTTAATTGTGTCTCACTTAAGGAACGTCTATATCTTTTTGCTTGAGATGGACAACTGGACTCAAAACTTTAATAGTTTGTTTTTAATCAGCAGAAGTTCAGAACCTGTCTAAATTAAGACATCCCTGACATTAGTAGAAACAAGAAAGCTGCAGTATTAAGGACTGAGACATGGCAACAAGGAGGCATTTTTAACCAGACTATAGGTAACTTCATTTGTTTATTAACTATTAATCTATGTATGTGTATTAACCTCTATATAACTGCATGCCAAACTAGAATTTTCTGCAGAAGTTTGTGTGAAATGCTTCATTTTCCTCATGCTTTCAACTCTGGTGCTGAAGGCTCTACCAAATCATCAAGAAGGGCAAGAAAGAGCACCTGGGGCCTCAACTTGATATTTGGGAAGGCAATGGAGCAAACAACTTTGGAGGGGGGGTGGAAATAACCTTCAAATAACCTTGAAGACAGAAAAAAAAAAAAAAGGTGATCAGAAGCAGTCGGCCTAGACTTAGGAAGGGGAAATGGTGCTTAATTATCTAACCTGACAACCTTCTATGATGAGGTGACTAGTTTGGTAGATGGGGTTAGGCAGGGAATATTATTTATCACTACTGTGTTCAGGCTTTTGACTCTGTCTCCCATAACATAAGAATTTAATTTTTTTTACCATAACAGTGATCAAACACTGGAACAGATTGCCCAGAGAGGTTGTGGAGTCTCAATCCTTGGAGATATTAAAAACCCACGGGACATTGTCCTGAGCAATCTGCTCTGTTGACCCTCCTTTGAGCAAGAGGCTTGGACCAGACAATCTCCAGAGATCCTTACCAGCCTCAACTGTTCCATGAAATCTTACACTTCTTATTAATGTTTAAACATCAGAGAGAGAACTTTTTGGTTTATGCTGTCTTTAAATATGGAAATGTTTACAAACATGTATTTTCTTACTTTCTCTAAAACCATAAAGAGAAATAAAACAATTTTTTAGAAGATCCTTAAAGCACCTGTAAAAGAACTTCTACACTTGGTTCTGATCCAGCACTAGGAAGACATAATTGGAGTGCAAAAAATCAAAGAACATTTTAAAAGATGAGCTTCTGGACAGCAGCAGGGGAAACATAGTTAGGCACTACATTCTACTACATTCTGAAACTTCTCTGTTTTGCAAAATTATAAAACAGAGAGAGGCAAGACAATCCCATACAGACTTTTCCATGGTGGCTGAACACATTCTAGTGCATCTGTTCATGTCCAGAAACTTAGCATCAAGGAGTTACACTATCACCCATAAAGGAGAAAACGGATGTCAGAATAACTTTGAGCTTCCTCAAAACCATCATATAGGCCAGAGAGCTAAGAAGTATGGGTAACTCTGACACATGGCATTATCCCTATTTTTGCCTTGTGGAAAACGTGAAATTTAAAATGCCTTCATATTTCTCTATCCTATCAGCACTGTAACTATTCCCACCTAAACTGAAGCCAAGCTACTTGCATCTCAAATGGTTAAAGTAATGTTGAGAGGCATAAACAAACTGGAGTTCCAGATTTTCATTAAGTTCTGTGAAGCACTGATACTCAGTTCTAGAGTTCAAGATATGCCAAATCAGTCTTATAACACTCCAACCTTTATTTGTAAAAGATATAAACGCTTTGTCTACAGCAGAGAAACAATACTCATCTTCCCCACCTTGCTAATTATAAACATCTCCAAATGTTTTCCACATATTCTTGGCAAGCAGCAATACAAATAAATAATTCCCTCCAGCTTTTTTTTTTTTTCTTTAAAGGCTAAAGAATCAGTGCAGACCGCAGCACACTAGATGCAACTGCATACCACAACTGGGGCAGTCATCTCAGTCAGCTCCCATTCTTTGGCAGCTGTCAGAGCCAACAGCTTTGTCAGCCAGCCTGCCACTTTTCTCAATTTACCTGCCTTCCAGTCCTACCACCCCACACGCCCATCAGTCTTGCCCTGTATCCTCACCTATCCCATCCATGCCCAGCACAACCATAAGAATGGCCCTTGGGAGCATGGTAGTTCAAGAGTGGCTTTAGCTTTGTGTTGCAATGAAGTGAGAGAACATAAACAACTGGTTACCATCTCAACTTTCTATCTTCTTAAACAATCAGCTGATCATGCGACAACCATACAACTGACCATCAAGACCTTGTCGGATTTAAATTTTAGAATCTGTTTCCGCTTTTGTTTTCCCCCCTATGCGCTGCTCTGCCACCTTCTGCTTTCTTTCTTTTCACCTAATGCTAAAATTTTTGCAGATGTTTAAAGTGGAATGAAACTAGAGTATTTGTAACTAAATGAAAAAGAATCCTAAATATGAAAGTTTAAAGTAGAATTATTAGTCAACAACAAACAGTGAAAAAGGAAGACACAAACTAAAACTTCTCTGACTTCAAATTCCCAAGAGAGGGAAAGACATCCAGAGAGGTCAAAACATATAAGCTGTCATTCTAGGTCAGGCAGTAGCGCATACCATCCCAGCAAGGCTTTCATATGTACCAGCAGGCAGCAATATTCAAGGGGAAATTTCCATGGCAAGAATTTGAACCAACCATGGATGCAGCAGTAGGGCAACTGAGGAAAAGTTTCTCAGGTAAGAAAGCCACAGACTCGGGCCATCTATGTTAAAACCAAATAACAGCAGGCAAAACACAAAGCACTTGTATCGGATGATTGTAGGCAGAATAAATCGTGGTGTCAAAGCCTAAGCTGAAAGACTGCAATCTCCATCAACACACAAAGATGAGATCAGCAGTAATGCCTGCTAGTATTTTGTCATCCAAAAGTAAATATAGCTCTAACCAGAATCCTGCACCGAGCTGAAAACCCTGTAAACTAGAGACAGCCTGCCCAGTTCATTGACAGGATGGAAGGGAGAAGAGGGTTGAGTTTAGTTCTGTCAACTGTCGTCTTCACTTGCTTTCCATACCAAGCAGTTGCCAGGTTCTTTAGTCTTTTTATTTCCACACTAATCCTTTCAGTGGCATAAAAGTGGCATCCACTCAAACAGCAGGCTCGGATTCAGATACCAACATAGAATCATAAAGAAATTTCAGTTGGAAAGGACCTCTGAAGGTCATCTAGTCCAAGCCCTGGGCTCAAAGGAGGGCCAACTAGATTGCAGCAAACACAATCACATTTGCTCCAGCTCTTCCCCAAATCCCAGACATGCAATATTCCCTGCATTCCTATGGGAGTTTTGTTGTTGCTGTTGCTTTTAAATCATACTCCTGATCTCTTGGGGAGCAGCTGCAGCATACCATTTCAGCCAGGAAAGCAGTGTGCAATAACTGGCTGGCCTAGCATACTGGCTCCAGCCCTGCCAGTTCCTACCAAGCGAGTATCAGGAAAGCATTAACAAAATAACCCCCAAAACACAGCACCTCTATCCTTACACATGCAAGCTCTTCAAATGCTTCTAAAAGGAGACGCCTAGTTTAACTTCTACTACTCATTTATATGGCTTGAGAGTTCTACCAGACGTACAGCAGCCAGAGCTGCAGTCCACGTACAGAAGATACTGGCAAAGGACTGCCTCCCCATCGCTACATTAGGCACCATCACTCATACGCAAACATCAAACTGACTCATATATAATCCTGGGAAAGCGATGGCCATCACAGACCCCAGGAAGACAGTATGTCAATGTCCATGCATATAGATTTCATCTTCCATATGAGTTATAAGGTATCTAATATTTCAGCCTTTTAGCTCCTCCCTTCTTCTCCCACCCCCCCTAATAAGATACACTCAGGGGACCGGGATGGGGCGGGGGGGGAGAGGGGGGTGAATCTTTATTGCACTTTTGGCATTCTGTTTTTCACAACAAATATATTTCAGGGACTTCAGTCCCTCCCCTCCCTTTATTAAGGTCAACTTAATTAACTCCAGTGTCTACTGCAGCTACTGTAGGTATCTCTTCCAATTTATATATTTAGTTTCCACCCAAAATATTCTGAATCATTCAAGAGCTATGTTGTAGGAGTGTAAAAATTACCAGAATGCTATAAACTAACTCACAGCAGCTATGTAGGAGGGGCCTATCTGCATGTATGAAAGTAGTGAGTGAGTTTATATTCATACTTAGTTTTAACTAAAATTTTGGCTTCTCTTGAATTGCTTCCGCCTTGCCCTGAAAAGCCCCTTATACATAAACATAACAACAGATTAATTTAACAGGAATAAATTAATAATAATAGTAATAATAAATTAAAAAAACTATTTCAAAACTGCTTTGCCCATTTTGAACTTTCAGTAACCGTTTGATCTGTACTTGCACTCAAGTACTCCATCAGACCCAGCACTGCTCATGCTAAGCGATCAACCCATCCTCAAGATGCACCATACCGCCTTTAAAATGAGAACAACCTTAAGGTGGATATAGGAAAGCAAGCTATCGTTTAACCATCATTCATTATTCAATGTGTATATTTATGCAAGAGACAGACCCAACATTCCTCTTCTCAGCACTGTATGCATCTGGTATTATGAAACAAATTTTAGAGGTATCAGGCACTTACCAGTGTCTAGAAACATTTTTACAAGTGTACCGC
>NW_010531353.1:0-1284 GCF_000687285.1 Phaethon lepturus | reverse complement strand
GCAGAAAGGACCTTTGAAAGGGGGTCAGAATCATAATGTATTTTGAAGCTCTGTCATTAGTCTACAACCTGCTGCCTGACTTCAAACAACTATTTTGCTGTAGCATGTAAAGTAAGCTGAAATGTACAGATGAAAAGTATTTTTAAGTGTAGCACTAGAGTATTTAGTAAACTTAACATTACCATTAACATTTTGACATTTGTTAAAAGCTTACCAAAGACACTTCATCCACCAGTACAACCCTTTGCAGTATTTTTTCCTATTTGCAGAATCCTAAAAACATACAAGGCTGTTGTATGGCAAGTTTAAAAAACAAGACTTGCTTTAAAAGCAAAAAAGGAGCTTTTTTTTGCTTGTTTTAAAACCCTTTTTGGAAAAACAAAACAAAAAACAGAGGTATATGCGATTTCCCAAGGACTAATGCCAAAAAATACCTAATCATGCCGTTTTAAAAGGTATTTTGGAACTCCCCTTTAATATACCAATATTTTTATCTGTCAGTTATTTAGAAATGCCTCTTCTCTTTTAACTTTATAAGCATATGTCAACAAGAGAGTTTAGCTAGACCAATTAAGGAACATAGGAGTTTCCATTAGGCTTTTGTTATGGAGATGGTTAAACTAGCTTCAATAAGAATCCATTTCTAGTCTGCAAGATCCATCTCATCACACAAGGTCCCAAGGTCATCAACGCTCCTTTCAGAGCCGCCAGTGCATGAGAGATAAGGACAGAAATGCAGTTTGCAATACGAGGGACTGTATGATAACTGCACCTAGAAAAAACAGCGTCGATACAGGAAGCAGCTTTCCACCACCGCGTTCGCCTCTAAACAGCCATTTTACTTCGAACTACATCCTTCCCTACAGCCAGCCTTCATTTTGTGTTCCTGCCGGGGCGCGCCGTTCCAGGCTGACAGCTAAGGAGAGGATACCGGGGTGCGCTCAGGTGGAGGTGAGATGCCTCCCAGTCTCGCCGGGTGCCGAGAGAGCCGCTCCGGTGCCAGGGCCGGGGGAGGGAGATTTCCCGCCTCCCCCCGTTTTTGAAAGTAAATGAAGGCGCCGCTCCCAATGGCGGGGGAGGGGGGGAGCCAGGCTCCCTCCTCCTCCCGGGAGCCCGGCTCCTCCTGGAGAGGCAGGGGAGCCCGGGGACCCCTCTCCTGGCAGGTCGGCCCTGCTATCGTCCCTCCCCCCGGGCGGGCAGTGCCGTGTGTCCCGTCCCTCCCCCCGGGCGGGCGGGCTGGCTGGCTGTGCTGTCTCTCCCCCCGGCAGGCCGTGCGAGAGCGGC
>NW_010531352.1:0-16513 GCF_000687285.1 Phaethon lepturus | reverse complement strand
ACAATGCAACAATTGCTCACCACCTAGTGATTGATAGCCTGTCCTTGAGCAGTGTTTCCCACCCCCTGGCTAACTCCAGTTTTATATACTGTGCATGGCATACTCATACCTACCATATGGTAGGGAACATCCTTTTGGCCAGTCTGCATCAGCTGTCCTGTCAATGCCCCTACCTAGCTGCTTTTTTTTTTACCTCCCCGCTGGCAAAGCATGGGAAGCTGAAAAGTCCTTGACTTATTATAAGCACTACAACTATTTAGCAACAACTGAAAATATCAGTGTGTTATCAATATTATTCTCATACTATATCCAAAACACAGCACTATACCAGCTGTCAGGAAGAAAATTAACCCTATCCCAGCCAAACCCAGGACAATAAGAAGTCTTATGAGGAGCGGCTGAGGGAACTGGGGTTGTTTAGTCTGGAGAAGAGGAGGCTGAGAGGAGACCTTATCGCTCTCTACAACTACCTGAAAGGGGGTTGTGGCGATGAGGGTGTTGGCCTCTTCTCCCAAGTAACTAGTGATAGGACAAGAGGAAATGGCCTCAAGTTGCACCAGGGCAGGTTTAGATTGGATATTAGGAAAAATTTCTTCACTGAGAGGGTGGTCAGGTATTGGAACAGGCTGCCCAGGGAGGTGGTGGAGTCGCCATCTCTGGAAGTGTTCAAGAAACGTGTGGATGTGGCGCTTCAGGACATGGTCTAGGGGACATGGTGGCGCTGGATTAATGGTTGGACTTGATGATCTTGAAGGTCCTTTCCAACCTAGTGATTCTGTGATTCTGTGATTCTGTGAAATTTTTTACAACAAAGGTGATGAAACACTGGCACAGATTGCTCAGAGAGGTGGTAGATGCCCCATCCCTGGAAATATTCAAGGTCAGGTTGCAACCCGATTATTTGAAGCTGTCCCTGTTCATTGCAGGGGGGTTGGACTAGATGACCTTTAAAGGTCCCTTCCAACCCAAACTATTCTATGATTCTATGATTCTATGGTTCTATGGTTCTATGGTTCTATATTTCAGTCATAGTAAGATTGTAGTCCAAATAAGCCAGAAGGACAAAAGCTGAACCTTGGAGACAACATTTATTCATTGATTTCATAAGCACAAGGAGTAATAATTTGGTTTTCACCTCTGAAGAATTTTTTCAGCAGTATTCAGTAGCATTTTGGCAGTGCTTTAACCAATGCTATGGCAAAAGTTGAAGTTTCCAGGTTTAGCATTTGATTATAGATCAGACTACAAAGGGCCAGCAAGAAGTTTGGAGACACATCCTTACCCAGTTAGCCAGAGACTTCCTCTGAACCAGTTTGATGTTAAAAGAAACATTCCCATTGTATCTCTGTCAAATCCTGACTCTGGGCCAAGATGCAAATTAATAAGCATTTCATAAGAATTTTTCAGTTCCCCTCATTTCAAGCATGGGAAACTGGATATAAAAGCAAACAAACAAACCAACAATGTTATTTAACCTTAAACAGATTCCTGTCTATAAATTCAAAGGCTGAATTAAAAAAAAAAAAAAAGAAAAAAGAAAGGAAATCCCTTACATATAAACAATGTTTTGTTTCAATTCAGATCAGAAAGTGAACTTAGTAAACTAGTAATTATTTGAGGTTAGGAATGTTCTTTAACAGTTATTCTGTTGTCTGTGAAAATCATGTATTATGAGCTTCTGAGCTTCTTCTGTCAGGCATTCAGCACCTGTGAGAAACAAGCCCTTAGGTATTTCTTTTTAATACACAAATTTATATATACTCTGTGTTAAGGGAGTTGGCAGATAGACAGATTGGTGTGTATTTAGAAGAAATAGTAAATTGTTCTTCCACAGTGTAGTTATAGACTGCTTTCATGGTCTTTAAATCCTATTTTAACTTTATCCAATAATGTTCTTTCATTTCTATTGGAAAGATAATTTTAGACTGAAAATTGCCCCAATCATGCTTAAGAAGAATAAGAACATTTCTGCAAAGTCTGAAGAAAGATATTTAGGATTATTCTCGAATTATAATAAATTTTTCGTGGATTTTAATCATCTCTTCTTCATTTCCTTCAAATTTTCAGTAGTACCACCTTGGGATGAGGTAGCTGTATTCGGAATGCAGAACTTAACTTGCTTACTTATATTTAAACTAATTCAGGATTTTAATTGGATTTATTTGGGTTCTTTTGGGGGAGTTGGCCAATGATTTCAGGTGCAAAATCTCAAGCTGTATGTATGATGCCTACCTTGTTTTTAAGTTTGTCAAGATACAGAGTACACTATTGTCACATGATAATCAAAATTGATTTAAAGCACAACCTAGTCTTGGGCTGCAGCTGTAATCTAGACTATGTCTTCTGCACATTTTTCCATTCTAGAATTATATGTATTAATTCAAAAGCTATCTCAAAATATCCCACCCGGGAACCGTGAGATATTAGGTTGTTTAAAAAAAAATACAAGACAAGGAGGTTTCCTCTGGATAACCAGCATAGTTACAGAATATGGAAGAATTTATTATATAGGTATTTAAAACAATTTACATTCTAATCCATTTCATTTGGAGTTGCTTTCATTTAACTGATGGAGACAGTTCTGCAAACAGTGTTTGCACCTGCAGTGTGAAGTAGCTCTTTTTGGCTATACATTTTGGTGACAGTAGACCTACAAAGTGATCTGTATGACATTACTGTGCTCTCTCAGAAGTAACTTTCTGAACGTTAAAAATGGAAAGCTGACTGAAAAGCCTAATAAAACAATATGATGAGCCACTCCGTTGCCAAATTATATTTTCTATTTTTCACAATGATGCCTGAAAATGGCACATTTATTCTGACTTTAGCTGTAATAATTTTAAAATAGTCCATTTCTTTTGCTTTTTAATTGTTTTTATTTTGCCCGAGAATTTTGTATGCCCAATTTCAAACCAGAATGAGTTTTTCTATCCCAGATTTAAGAGTCAACTTGATAAAATATCATTATTATTGTAACAGTTTTACTTTAAAGCTGAACTAGCATTCATTAAAGTTCATAAATCGTTATTTTTACAAAACTTGATACTAGTTTGCTATACTAGTAAGAAAAGGCAACAAAATTGCATGCATCTAGTATGTGCTATTCACACAGAATGAATACAAACTTTTAGGGCAAAATGAGTGAATAGCCTAAGTCCTGTCAGGGGATTTAGGGCTCTTTTTAGACGTATGGTTGGTAACAGCCCACTCTGAACACCAGTCCTGCCTGCAAACACATTCCTGCACTCATGTCTGATAAAAGGCAAAAACCGTTCACAACTCCTTTCTTTCAGTAACTTGGCTAGGATGTCCCTGTGCATTAGCAAAGATAACAGAATCGCTGCATTTACACTGCAGGCTGATGGCGGTCCTAGAGTGTGGTGCAGTGGTAGAGCAGCCACATGTTTTCTTCCAGTGTTTTCTGGATAGAAATGTGTACTTGTGCTTTACAGTTCTGAGTCCAATGTTTTGTGAAGTGTCTGTTTTTCTGTGTGCTATTACTATCTTCACAGGAAATCCTGAGAGGTCAGATTTATTGAGTATACTGCATTTAACATTTGACTGGCACCTCTGCATGTCTGGAGTCAAGCCAAAGCTCTGCTGATCTGACAGGTTGATGAGATGCCAGCAATGCCAGGCATGTGCCTACATTCCTCCTTCCAAGCGGACAGAAATTTCACCTGGGGAAAAAAAAAAGATGTCATTTAGAGAAATCTACATGTTCCATAACCAAAATGGATGGGTTTGTAATATTCAACAACTCTTTTTCTAGGTCACCATCATTCTTGAAGGCTTTGACTCAAGTCACAAAATGCACTATATGTAGGAAACAGAGAGATTTACAGATTTACAGAACAATAAAATGAAGAAAAAACAAACAAATATAATTGGGTGAAGAAAGGGGTGGGGGGTGGGGATTACAGACTTACCCAGGGACAAGAAAGATAAAGCAAACTCCATTCAGATTCTTGTAAGAGTGCTCCCTTTCATTTCAATCACATACAGATCTCAAGCTTAACCTACTCAGTTTGTAGTGCCTAGTTGTATGTTCATAGTGCCTCTGAATACCCATGCTCACAGTGTGAGGCTAGAAGGACCTAGGCAGTAAATACCTGGTTGATCTCTTCATAAGATTCCCCAAAATCCCTGGCAATGGATATGGGGCATACTGCTGGTTGATATGACAGAGGTTATCCAAATGCTTTTTCTAATAGGGGCAGCACCAACCTTGCTCCAGTGGCTGCTTGGGCCAATACCTGCCTCGGGGAGCTCTTGGATGCATAAAGGCACTATAGGTCTCTACGAGTAGTTGACAAGGGAATACTAAAGGCTGGGCAAGCCATAGCTTCTTCAGTCTCACCTCCAAAGCCCAGCTGGATACACTACAGAGTGAAAGATGGAAGAGACTGGTCAAGTTTGCACAACTGCCCACAGTACATTTTTTTCCCCTAATACTTTGAAAGGAATTTACAAGTAGAAAATTGAGCAGCTGGCTGGAGCTACATTATCACAGCACTGGGAAATTTGGCAGGTATCATCAGATTTTTGCGAACTAGTGTCAGGCTTCCCGAACGGCTGCATTATTTGTGCCCTGTGTGAATGCAGCCAATGTTGTCTCAGTATCACTGGAGCAAATCGCAAAACAAAACCTGGTGATGGTTTTCTGTTTCATACTCCTTATCTGCCACCCTGTTGCCAATGTTTTCATGAAAGAGATATCACAGCCCGTCCAGATGCACTGGACACCTGATTTATCCTTCATTACAAGGCACCCCTGTTGCCTGGTCTACTTGCCTTGCCCTTGTATGCATGCATGGTTTTTTAATTTGGAAAAAAAAGAAAAGAAGAAGAGGCTAAATTTTCAAAGGCACTCAGCATGTGTTTAAGCCTTTATATAAAGTGTCTGTATTTTCAGGAAGAATTTGGTTCTTAACAACTTCCACTAACCTGCATTAAGAACTCCTAAAAAATTGGGGCCTTTCTGTGGAGAACGGTCATTTTAGAAATTCTGGTCCTGTGTAGTTGAAAACCAGATGTCTCAGACTGTGGAGCAACCACCCACAAATTGTCCCTTTTCCTGTTGAGTACAAGGACCTTACTTTGCAGACTGTCATACATACAATGCACCTGTCCTTATTTTACATCCTGGCTACCCTGGTGAAATTCAAATACATGTTTTCTTTCCTGTGTTTTCTCTTGATGTCTCTCCCCCTGTGACACTGTCATACAAGTTGAAGCAGCAGACTGTGTAACAGAGATTGACACAGAATAATGTGTCATGTCAAATATATTAAGCTTTTTAAGGCATCACAGACCTGAAGGATTTCAGATTAAAAGAAACAATTGTTTGAATCCTAAAAAAAATTTTAAAAAACCACAGGGAATTTGATATTTATACCTGAGCTTTAATGGTGCCTCTGACTTCTGTTTAATGTGGAGGCATGTGTGCAGTTATGACTGTAACATTAAGGCTGTAATTGCCATCAGCTTTTTAAGAGTGGTGTTTTGAAAGGTCAGACCTAACATTGTGTGCTTTGGGGATTTTTCACTATTTTTTTTTCCTATGGCAGCAAGGTTGAGACAAAAAATATCAGTATCTTCTGGTAATTGACTATCTGCCAAGTGACAGTGAAGTAGGATTTTCTTTGATTTTCATGTTGCTCTAGCTTCACTGTTTCCCTGATTTTGTAGTTTGTGATGCTGTTGGGCAGCCAGACACACTCAGTGCTGAGAGCTGGTCTACAGACAGGCTCTGGAAAGCTACAGTGATCACCTAGAGGTTTTAAACCAAATTCTTGTGAAGGTCAAAGCCCATGTGATGTGCTGTGAAGTTACAAGGATAGACCAGAAACTTCCCACAATATCTTCCTCTTTCTTTTTGCCAGGAAATTTATTCCCAGAAGGCACTAACAATGGTAGTTATTAATTAGACTAAGAGACAGAGGCACATTCTTATCCTTGTACATTTTTTTTTCTGATTTTTGTACTATTTAATCCGCTACTCAGAAGACTCATTTTTATTTTGTGCTGAAACATTAAGTTCGCTACAAAAGATCACTGCCTAATCATTAGAAAGAGAACCACCGAGGAGAAGGTAGTGAGGAGAGGCTCCAGCACAGCTGCAGAAATTCAGTGTCTCTTTAAGTATGAAAATTAATTGATGTTTGAGAGAAAAAGATAATCAAAGAGGACTTGTTAAATTTAGCACTATCAAAGCAATGCCACTAGATTTGTTTAACAACAGCCTTGCTTAGGTAAGAAAGAGCAATTCTTCCTATCAGATGTGGATCCCAAGAATTCCTGCATGACCAGAAAGCATACCAGTTTTGAGAGATAAGTTTTGAACATGAAACCCAAAGAAAGCAACACTTCAAGCCTTTATATAAGCTCTGAGACTTTTGAGTCACACAAGCAATGTTTTTACAATGAGGGAGAATTTGCAGCACTCATAATTTAACATTAGTTTCTGGAGGATTTCTGAGGAGTCATATAGAAAAGACTATTAGAAGTTCTTAACTGAAGCGTAGAAAAAACTGTAAAATAGTGTTAGTCTGCAGAATAGAGACAGGGTCTCAACATGTTGGAGGGAAAGCTCGGTGCTCAGTGGACTAGATTACCAAATCAAAAATCACACAGAGTCAAAGCAAAACTAAGAGAGCATAAGGAGCCTTAAAAACTCATCCAAGACTGGTTTAGAATAAGAAGCATGAGAGATTGCTTGTTTGCCATTTTGAGCACAAACATAAGTAAGATCCAATCTTGAGACAGAGCTAAAAATAAACTTTGAAAAAAGCAAAGGTTGTTTTTGTAGAAAATGGATGGAGGCTGAAGATATGCCTGAAACCACGTTTCACAGAGAAAATGCACTGTAGAGGGACAGAAGTCCACATAAAAAAAATTAGATAGAGGAAAACCGAAATAATGTAAATCTGGAAATAATAAAGAAAAGGCAATTTTATAGTATATATGAAAAATCCACAGGGAAAAATCCTAAAATAAATATTTTCAGTATAATTAAAAGTTTGATAACAGGAGAAAAGGTAGAATAAAGAACACAATATGATTTTGTACATATAACTATGCTCAAGATAACATAAGATCCATGACCCAACATTGTCAGAGATTTGTATATGTTGCATAAGGATCCTGCAATGTTATCCCAGCTATCCAGAAACAATGGTGTCAGGGTTCTGATGTATTAAATGGATATTTTTTAGACAATGCGTACCAATTATGATAATGGTAGCTGAAGGGTTACAATGCGACAGTTCTGAATCTAAGCATTTTGCAAGGATTATTATTTTAAATACACTATATCAAGTGCAAGATAGCTACAATCTAATAATCTGTTAGGAAAATGATGTTTGAATTGTTAAAGAATGCTCCTCCTAAAAGGCTGGAAAACAAAGTTGAAGTCTAGTTAGTATTCTAGTTAGTCCTACCAAATCACTGGGCAGCACCTTTGAAATGCACTGTCCCTTCCTTAATTGTTGGTAGACAGTTGAGAACGCAGCTACCAGGTACTATGATCACTTGTATGGCCATAAAGACTACTGTAAAGTTTTATAAACACAAAGAAGAAACACCAAGTTGAAAACGTGTTTTGATGAAATTAATGTATGAGTCTGCCATTGTACCAGCAGTCGGAGTGAAACTTAAATGTGAATACAGGCACTTCTCCTGGACATTTGCCTTCTTTGTAGGAGCTGCATTCTGAAGAAGTGAAAGACTTCATGAAAAATGAGAAACACCTTCAGCTTCTTCCACCACAGTACACAAAAGGACATGGACAGCAAAGGTGTGTTTCCTCTGGCCCAGTCTTTGCCAGCTCAAAAATAGGTTGTCTAGCCTGAAACAAGAAAGGATTCATCTACAGTCAGTCCAAGGGAAATGTATAAATTAATCTCTGAAGAGAGGCACCTACCAAACTGCGTTGACAATAAAGGAAGGCTAGAGAACAGCTCAGATGATTGTATGTCTAATATGAAGATGTGTTAAATTAGCTGGGATCGATCCCATGAAGAATTATGAATATTCAAATCTCATGAAGGGAACCAAACTATCAAATAACATTTGCAGAGGTTGCTGACCAGAGCAGTATGGGACTAAACCCCACAAGGTGCCTCAGGTATCTATGTGATGAGAGAGACCTACAGAGATGTACCCAAGACCTCTTAATGCATCAATTATATTGCCTGTCCTAGTTTTCACTGAAAGGAGTAAGTCTAAAATTGCCCCTTAATGGGGCATGAAAGATTTTGATTTGAGCCAGTAGCTCTTAGAGCTCCAACTTGCTTTATAGGTTCTAGAATAAGTGTAGCAACACATAATGTTGCTTAGTTATCATGAACAATGAACAAACATCTTCAAACCCAGCAAATTCAGTGTTAAACATGAAAAAACTCAAACACATTAAGACTTAGAAGTGCATGGTCTTGGCACTAATGAAATTTTAACTTGTCTCTTTCGAATATTGTGCAATACCAAAGTGATTTCAACAAAAGCACTTGGATACCTTTGACCCAGATAAAATGAAACTGTTGCGTTAAAGACACCATGATTTATTCCCCTGCCTTCCACTGGCATCAGCAAAAAGAAATTATCTTGCATGGCTGCTCTAATCATGCATGCCTCCACCCTGTAACTTCACATGTGTTTTAAGGAGTTCAGTCGGATTTATTGGAACATGTAAACTAATGGTTTACTTGTAACACCTTAAAAAATTCATCCTGTGCCCAGAGAGTAAGTGCTGTCAGCTTTCAGAGGTTACACTGTGGTTTTATAACCCCAGCCTTTTGTTAAGAACAAAACTCAACTTTAACGATGCCATGAGCAAGTGCCTCCAAAGTCTAGAGCAAAGTTTCTGTGGTCAGAGTTCACTGCTATGCCTCCTCCCCAGGCCTAACCTAGTTTCTTTTCTAGAAGTCTTTTACTGCCATTGACTGCCTGTATCATATGTCTTCATTTAATAACTGTGGCTTTTGTTGAGTTTATTTACTTGCTCCTGCAGCTTTGAATAAAGGACCACTTAAATTTAATTGCTTTCTAATGCAGCTTAAATAGTAAATGTGCAGCTGTTAATTGATACCTCCTTCTCAATGAGGCTTTGTATCTCACCCTGACCTGTCCCCTCGGGTGCGCTGGGTAACCTCATTGTTAGGATTGCTGATTCAAATGGAAATGGATACAGACAATTCAGATTTGCCACTGTACAGCGTAGCCTAGCAAATGCAATCCACTTCTAACTTCCAGGGAGGTGTGTTCACAGGAGAGTAAATGACTGTGCTGAGGAGAGGAGCACATGGACTGCATGACTGAGAGGCTAAGTTGTTATTGCCTACTCATCACTTACAACTGAATCCTGGCTTAAAATAGGTATGGGTGAATTAACCAGAAGTTCAACTGAACTGCTTCAAACAGAAGCAGATACAGTCACAAGTTCAGCACTCCAGAACCGTGGTCAAGAGACAACTGGTCAGCATGAAAAACATCAGCATAAGCTTTGCCACTAAATTGAGCAGCAATAAGCCCACATGCTGTAAACAGAACTATGCAATTATTTTTCCTTCTTCTGAAAAATTCTCAACCACAGGTTGCTTTGTTCGATATTAGAATAAACCCAAGCATCACTCCTCTACCCAGGAAACCAATGACTCTCTCCTGGGATGGGGGAGACTGAAGTCTAAGGCTCTGGCTTGAATCAAGCCATCTCAGATGTCTTCCACTTCCTAGAGGACTGCCCTGACTACACTGGATCTTAGACTTTTCAGGAGCAGACAACCGTCTCACCAATAGGTCTGAAGAGGGAAGAACAGTACTGCTCAGACAGAAGGTAAATAATAATCTAAGGCCCATACAGATGGCCAGGTTTTAGTCCAACATGAAATGATTTTGCCAAAACAAAAGTAACCAATATTCATTGTTTAAAAGGGAACTCAATATCTGAAGATGAAGAGTTTGCTGCAACAAGCTTGGGGAATTGTTCAGGTAGAAGCAGTGGCTACTGAGTGATGCTGCAGGATATGAGTCAGCACACAGAGATTTGGATGAAACGTTTCATATGAAGTGCTAAAGAGATGTGCTGTGCAGTAGCACAGACAGACTACTTAGGATGCCATTGACTGCTAAAGCACTCAACAGTTTTTCCCTTTGGAAAAAAAAAGAGACATGTAGAAGTTCCTGTTCATGTCACACTTACAGAGAAACAAACGTACACAGATTATTCTTGTACTCTCGAGTTTTGCACTGAATGCTTAATAGGAATACTCTAGGAAAACTAGAAGTGCAAATATAAACCTTATAACTATTTCCAGATGGTTGAAGCTATCATTTCACTTAGAAAGCCTATTATGAGTTCTTTGTGTTATTATTCCAACAGATGTAAAATCAACATCATGCTAGGCACTATACTAAAGAGTATTCAAAGGCAATTGTCCAAAGTTACTTGGGGGTTTGGCATAAATCGTGCTCTCAAAGAAAAGGGAAAAGCTTGTTCTTTGTGTCATAATATAAGGAGTAGTCTGGAAATTATGTCCTTATACCGTGATTGTATGCTCCAAATCTATGGTGGTGTATCCATGCAGTTTTAGAGTCTGTTTCCTGTACTCTAGAAGTACATGGAGATTTATTTAGCAACTTTACTTATACTGAGTATTACATACAGTGCTACATGAAATATTTGCTTATTTTGGTTTACTGGAGCAACTGATATAGAACAGCAGGCTTCCATTTGTATATCAGGATTTTCAGTCTTTTATGCTCATGTACAGAATATTATTATTGTATAAGAATGTAACAAGACAGTATTTTCAAACAAAAGCAGTAGCCACACATTCATGCCAGAGATCAAAATTGGTCAGAAACATATTCACAGCTTATTACCATCCTTTCTAAGCTTTCTGCAAGCCAGATGAATTGCCAGGCAAGTTTTTTTTTTCAATAAAAAGCTATTCTTCAAAACCTCTTTGCTTTGTAGTTTCAGTGGAGATAAAACAACTGTGCACATGTATGTTTCTGAATGTGCATCTGTGCTTTTCTAGTAACTGTATTTATTTGTTTTGCTCTTCTATTTCTTCCTTTTTCTTTGCATATCTGTCCCTAACGTGATACAAATTGCTGCAATCAAACAAACTCTTCATGTCTCTCTGTCTTCCTGAGTTCATCCTTTTCATATGACCTTAGCATATTTTCTTCTCTGTTGCCATTCCTAAATATTGTTTTCTCTTTCAGGTTCAACTTTTTTGACTTCTTTGTTCCCATCATCACTTTTATGATTCTTCTTTTAAAACCCATCATAAAAATCTTTCCTTTGTTTTCTGTTTTATGTCTATGTTTCCCATTTCCGTCTTGTAAAAACACTGCCTGTTTTCTCTGGGAGCTATGAGGTGTCATTTATTGGTTTAATGCTCTGCCACTTTGTTTCATTTACACTATAGCTTTAGATAACAGAGGATATATAAAAATATACATAGTTTTGAAATAATTAAATACAATACAAGAAAAAATATAACAGAAATGAAGACAAATAGACTCTAGTGAACTATATGACAAAGGGCAAATGCTGTTAGCTTATTTTGATACTGGTCCCTGCTGAGATCCTACTTTGCTCCACACAACAGCCCTGATAATGCAGTAAACACTCATGGCGGTGTTCTTATAGCTGTGTGCACACTGTGCATATGCTGTGTATACAACTCTTTCTGAATGTAGGAGGGAGGCAGAATGAGAAACTATAAACAACTGTTTAGATCAACTTTTACCTCTTACTAGAATATTTTTCTTAAAAAAATAAGGTGAAAATGCAGGTCTGGCCATGTAGACAAGAGCCTTTGCAACATTCAGCCCTTAAAGTTTAGGATTTCAGAGGTTCTGTTGACAGTCTTTCCTTCAACGCATCTGATTTTCAGCCTCTGGTTTCTGGGCTGCTATTATCACTCAGCCTTTCATGTTACATTGAATATGCTAAGAAGGGATTTCTGACATCAATAAATCACAATCACAATAAATAATCAATAATCCATTTCATCAGAAAACACTTGAAGCATTTGAATTCATTCCTTCCAGTGGCAAATACCTATCATAATGCATCGTCAGCCCCAGAATGTATTACCTTTATCAGAAATTTAAGTTCTAAGATGCCACAAGTTTTTTTTTTTTTTTATTAATGATCAGGTCTGGGTAAATGTGACAAAATATTTCAGGTGAGTATTCAGCATTTGCCAAGATGTCTTCTGATTGTTTTCCACCACGAATTTATTGGAGATTGATCATCAGAAATGGTGAAAAATGGGTAGTCACATTGGAGGGAAAACTAAGATTAAATTCATGTTACATGAGCAGTTGTTTTTTTAAAAAGTTTATTTTCAACGACTACGTGAAGAGGGTCTAGAGCTCAAATTGTCGGTTGTCCTCCATTAAGACCCTATTGTCCAAGCAGGCCCACTGCAGTGACTGAATAAATGCAATTAATTGAGCAACACAATCCAAAGTAAGTCTGGAGTTCAGCCCTGTGTAAAATATCCACTCAAAGCAAAGTGCCACTGCCTCAAGTGTAAATATTAAGTAAGATTTTAAAAGAGCAAAATTCATTAATATTGTCCAGAATCTAACAATAATTTCTAGTAACCAACAGATTAAACATTACATTTTACAAATTGCTCCACTGCCTGAATGAGTCATTAGATGAAATCATGCATGGCAGTGTACTTTATATGCTCTTTAACTTTCACAGTTTTATCGAGTGATTATTTAATGTAAAAAAGAGAATATCCTTACCCAGAAAGCCTGTGCCCGTTCCCCAGCTGTTGTACGTCACTTAGCTTTAACTAGCCAGGGTGACTGCCCAAACCACTAGGGGAGAAGGTCACATCTGTTTTCACTCTCTTTTTCTGGTCAGAGGAATCTTATAGGCTGCACTGCATAAAGGCAAAAATAAGTAGTGGAAAATGTCCTTTCACACAAACAACCCCCTTTCTGAAAAGCAGACAGCCTGATGGCAATGAAGTTCTGTTGGGCAATGAAAGACATGGTGTTGAACCCCAAGAGGCAGAGTATTAGTTTAATATCCGTCTGCATCTTGTGCACTTTGTGGGAATGTACACACTCTGCAGGCATATGATTGTCTCATGTGGTAGGGGGGTTTCTGGTAAATCTCCCCATGTGAATCATTGTGGAACATACTCAGAGAATTACCTAATTTCTGAATCAGGTGTAGTTATGAGAAGATAGGTGCCCTATTTGGACAAATCTATCTTCACTTTCCCTGTACTATCATCCTCTTTTGACTTAGTTCTAAATCAGCTCGCCAGAATCCTGGGTTTCTTCCTTCCTTTCTACGGTGATTGGTATTTTCTGATATGGCAGTTTCAATTGCTATATTTTCCACTATCTTGGATCTGCCATGAGGGTTAAAAGTTCACCCTGTATACATTGGAACACTCGTGTACCTCAGTAGAGCTGTACTGCTTTATGCCAGCTGTGGACCTGACCTACCTTTAAGAAATATAAGTTGACAGCAGGCACTTTTTTCAGAAAAAAAAAAAAAATTGTTACCTAGCTGTACACTGATACCTTCTTTCATTTCGGCAACTGACACCTAAACGTTTAAATTCAACACCCAGAGATAACATAGGTGGTGATACTAAAAGACTTTATGTACTCCAAGTAGTCCCTTGGCATATATCCTTGAAGGCTCAGAGCCTTAACAAATACAACTGATGTACATGTATTGGTTCATAAATTCTGTTTATTACATCTTTGACTGGCCTCTGTTTGTTTTCCATACTGTCCTCTGCATGCAGAAAAAGATGTTCCCCTACAGCTTGTGTATACTTTGGTCCATTTTTGATATAGCAAACTGAAATACTGGAATAGGTTTGGTAGCAGTAAATTTTTGAATTTTGTCTTTATAGTGACAGCAAACACATTCTGATGAATAATCAAGAAAGCAGATACAATTAATTAAGAGATTTAAAAATTGTTTTTATAACATGCTAAATCTGGCTTGGTCCTGGCATATAGAACAAGAGAATGCTTTATAAAATCCCCTATTGTAGTACAGAAATGTTACCTTTTTTTTTCTTGCTTAACTTTCAGATTCTTATTCCCTCTTGAAGTGCAACACAACAAAGTCAGCCTACCACAGCAGATTTTTAATTAATGACTAATTAACCATTCAGCTTCAATTTAAAACTAAATTGCTTCCCAAAATATTTTTTAAGATTTCCTGGATGATTTTTTCCCTTAAAAATGGGAGAGTTATTTAATTAAACACCATAGATTTTGCTTTCCAGGTTCTTGTCATTTTTTTTGGATGGGTGGTAACTGGCAAGCAAACCTGCCGCAATAAATCAAAACATACAGCCACGTGCCAAAAGAAAACACTTCCAGTGCGGTCTCCTGTGTAGCCACATGATTTTAACTGATATTGACAAGCAGTGCATTATGTCTTGGGTGAGAACATTTAGTTGATATTGAATCACACAAAAATGAAAAATAAATGAGAGTATTTTTCAAAAATTTAAAAAAAAAAAAATTTTAAACTCTCAAGGTTTCGAGGGTAATCATTTTTCCACCTCTGCACATTCTAAAAATAAGCCAAAGAGATGTGTTCACCATTTCTGCCGAGAGGGTACTGTGAGCAAGACACATGATATTTAGTAATGCTGGACTCTAGTTCTGACCAACTGTTTTGACTTTCTTTTCAAATCACTGCAGGTCCTTCATTCATGAGAGCTTTACACACTTTGGCAAAGATGAGACGGTTGAACATATGACATCATTGCTCCTAACACCAGGAAACAAAAGAGGGACATTTGCATGAGAAAGGTGGCTTTTCAGAGAGAAGAGAGGGAGGGTCATAGGTTCATTCCTCTTTTTGCAGGCCATGGATAGTGGTATAAGCTTACCATGCCTTATTTTGTGGGGCTCACAGTCAGCAAATACAGCACTGGGCCCATTGCTGACTACAAAAAGACCATTATCCCCTGATAACAGTTGTGCTGGCTATGACTTTTGCATGGCACCAGGACTTCATTTCATGATCAATGGCCCTCTGAGAGAAGCACAAACCATTCTGCCTCTTCTTTGTATGTGTTTGTTTGGTGAAGGGAAGGGACCAAGAACAGGGGGAGTTGGATTGGTGACTGCTGCTGTCAGCTAGTCTCCCCCAGACAGCTACTGACTTAATTTGACCTCTTTATGGTAGCAAATGCCATGCACATGCTGTGCAGGAATGAATAGATGAAGCTCTGGATCACAGGAGCTCCTCAAAATGCCATGAGGATCCCAAATCCAACCCAATATATTGCTTCCTGCAGCTCAAGAGGTCCATAGTATACGTGACCCTACATCAACAGGGGATATTTTGTCAATTAAAACATTCCAGAAATCTTGAGTTTCTTTTGAATATATTTCTTCTAATACAGAAGTCTTGGCTCATACAATAGCCTTGAAAAAAACCTAGGAATTTGTTTTTCATTTGAGAAAAGAAGTCATGATCTGAAATGATAAAGTATGGAAATTTTCTTGACTGGTTTCACAATGAGATATTCTTCTCAGGTTCAGGGAGAAATAGGAAATGTGCTGTTCCTTGTCTTGACTTGCGTGTGGCTAGAAGGGAGAGGATCATTTTTAGACATGCTCTGCGGGCTCAGGAAACATGTTTCCTGGTTGTGTAAATAGGTAGAATTTCTGCCATCCAGGTCCCTTTCAGCAACATCAACGTGACTCAGTGTTGTAGAACGTGTATCAAAAGGACTTGGTGAAATTACAAAGAAGAGGTACATCCAAGATTTTTCCATAAAGTGACATAGTTAATAGGAAGGACTATAGCTCCTCATGAGATTACACCTAAGTCCAGTGCTCTTTCTTTAAACATATGTTGAATGGACAGGAATTTTTAAAGTTCAAATCAGTCAGCTCTAGACCATCCAAAGAGTTAGACTAGCCTCTTCCTCCTGCTTACACTTACAAGATGGAAATGTCTGTCTCTTCTTTGCCAAAAGAAGTCAAAGGTTTTCCCCAGAGTTTTTACCAGCTGGCTGACCAGAGAGCTGCCTAGATATTGCTGCATCAGTAAAGTACTCTGAAAGGGACACTGTCATCTTGAAACAACAAAGGATGTACCTAAATTTTATCAGCAGTCCTAGTTAACAGGGGAGGTCCCAGATGACTGAAGACTTGCCAGTGTGAACTACAGGCCTGTCAGCCAGGCCTCCATGCTGGGGAAGATTATGGAGTGATTCATCTTGAGAGTGCTCACAGGCCATGTGCAGGACAACCAAGGGATCAGGCCCAGCCACCATGGGTTCATGAAAGGCAGGTCCTGCTTGACCAACTTGATCTCTTTCTATGACTAGGTGACCCACCTAGTGGATGAGGGAAAGTCTGTGGATGTTGTCTATCTGGACTTTAGTAAAGCCTTTGACAGTGTCTCCCACAGAAACTGGAGAAACTGGAGGCTTGTGGCTTAGACAGGCGCATTTTTTGCTGGGTAAAGAACTGGCTGGACAGC
>NW_010531351.1:0-17959 GCF_000687285.1 Phaethon lepturus | reverse complement strand
AAGGCGGGTGGTCGTGGTGGTAGGAGGAGGTGGAAGCTGTTGTTTCGGGTTACCTGGGGGAGTTCCCCCAGCACTGAGGTGCTGTGCTCCAAGCTGAGGGGCCTGGAGGGTCTCCAAGGGGGCTTGCTTCCATGGTATTTTTGGCCCAGGTGCCACGGCTATTGACTTAGTAGGGTTGGACGGGGCTCTGAGCAACCTGATTTAGTTGCAGATGTCCCTGCTCACTGCAGGGGTGTTGGACTAGATGGCCTTTGAAGGTCCCTTCTAACCCAAACCTATGATTCTATGAATGTGAGGATCAAGACTGGGTTATAACACTTGCATGTGGATGTGTATTTGCCATAGGTATAAAGCTGGGGCGTTAGTTTGGCGCAGAGCTAGAAAACTTGAGTGGGGTTGTGATGCAGGATGGCATTTGGGAGAGGCATCCAGAGCGGGGCTGAGCTCGCTGGGACTTGACCAGCATTGCCCTAGGAAACAGGTGGCCCTGGACTGCTTCCCTTTCCGCAGGGATCCCACGCCAAGGGATGACGCACTCTGCACAGGGAAATACAGACTGGAGCTGGGAGCTGCATGCACTTCTGCACCTGATGGCTTATAATGCCTGGAGGATATGGATTTAAATGTGTAAATGCTGTTCAGATTACATCTGCAAACAGTGTGAGAGTCCACATGTGTTATTTATAACATGGAGATGGGATCTGAATGAAGTTACTTGTTTATGAGAGAGGAAACATATCAGTCTAGAGTACTGCAGACATAAGCACAAAGGGGTCAAACTGCCAAAAGGAAAGAAGATGTCTGTAGAAAAAAGATGAAGGTTTCCCAATAAAATCCACAGGGGGAAAAAGTTTTTAGGTCTGCAAAACCAGGGGAGAGTTTCTCCTTGGCTCCATGGAGTACTTCTAGGGATTTCTTGCAGGAAAGGGGGCTGGGCAGAATGTGCTCCTATATGTTACCCTGTGAGCTAGGTATGAAATTTATGAAGGGGTCTGCTGCTTCACTGGAAAATGTTTGGTTTATCATCCATTAATCAAAAAAAGAGTTGAAAATTGCTCATATAAACTGCTCATTTCTTAGCAAAAAGTGGGAAAATTGTTTGCCTGCAGGATAATAAAAAGGCAGATTGGCGGCAGCTTTTCCTGCTTTTATTCTCCATGGTGACAACTCAAAAGCGACAACTTCGAAACTGCAAGCATGGCAAATGTATAATGTTTGGTAATTGGGGATGAGGATGTGTCCCAAAAAGCTACAAAATGTGGTATTTTCATTACACAGAGTATTGTTGTCCTTCGCCCCCCCCCCTTTTGAAAATAAGTTAATTACAGGAAAGAAGGGCAATATAAGTAAAATAACAACAGCTGAGTACAGCAAAGAAAGCCACCCACTCATTGCATAATGGGCAAAAATGGCTGTTGCAGGTGAGCAACAGCTGCAGGAAATAAAAAACAAAAAAAACCCAAACAAAACCCAGCTCATTGTTGAACAGCAAGAGGACTATAGCCCTGGGCTGGGGCTTTCAGCTGAGTCTATGAAAAGTCAGTAATAGCGGGCGCCGAGCTCCCACCCCAGAGCCTCCAGGCTGTAGCTTGTACAAAGAGAACTGAAGATGAGCCCGTGGTGGGCGCAGCGCTGGTGTTCTGTGGACTGTTTGGCTGGGACAGGGATGCACAAGAGGCTCCTCTCACCTCCGAGTTCGTTTTGGTGCTTGGGGCACAGTGGGTATCTTGTTCTCAGAGCACTAGTAGACCCTTGGCAGAAAAAATTACATTTTTCTATGTAAAATGAGCAGGTGTGGTGGAGAGCCACCACCAGGAATTAGGGATTAAAACCTCACCATTTCCTTGAACCGAATTTTGCTGTTAAAATGAGCCTGTCAACTTTTAATTCATACTTTTAAACTCAAATGTAACTAACAGCATCTTGGAATCCCATTTGCTTTCTATGACTCATTAAATGCTGCTTCTCTCTGACACTGCTTTCACCAAGGACAATGAAAACTGAATGCGTTTGCTTCTGTTGTTTGCACTTCAGAGCTCTGACTGCAGCTGCCCTGGGGTTGAAAAAAATACTTACTCGTTCTGAAATTACGTCCAGCTTTAATTTTTAAAATGTTTCCAGTAACATCCCTGCTTGGGCTTGAGAGACTATCTGGAGGGCTTGGGGGTTTGTTTTGTATATTCTGTAATTTTTGCTTTTATGGGGGGTAAAAATGTCTTTTTACAAAATGCTACTCACTCTACATCTAAATTGACCGGAACCCCTAGGCACAATGCTGAAGGTTAACTGGAAATAGCCAAGGAGAGCAGAGGGGTCACAGAGGGATTACAGGCATGACAAAAAAATGACAGGCAGAAAGGGAGAGGAGGTGAAGGTCTTTCCTGGCGAAGGACCTCCGAGCAGGCAGGGGCGAATGTCAAAAAGCAATTAGAAAGGTCACAAGGGAATTCATATGGGAATCATGGCAGAATCATTCCTTCAGTATTTGCTAACTTTATTCTTAAGATTTTTTTGTTTCTAATACCTGGGAATCCAGCTAGCAATTTTAACATCGTATCAAAATGATAGCTGTCCTGCCACATCACATAATGGATCTCTCTTCTGATCTCCCAGGCAATGGAACAGGGGCTTCAGGAGCCCCAAGTGGCGTGGAGGGTGGTTTCAACATCACAGCTGTCGTAGAAAGCACATGTGGCCAGTATAGCCCAATGGAGATGCTGTACCAGAGATTTCTGGAGTCATGGGGTCAGATCTGCAGCATCTGGCTTATGCCAAAGGTCTCTCTGCTCCTGGACCCAGTCAAGAAATGAGCTAAAGCCCCTTTAGCTTCTGTTTCCACATGTCCCAAACCCTGTACTTAGTGACACAGAACAGATCCTCACCCACAACCCTGTGTGAAAGTTCCCTGGAGAAAACGGAAGATAGCTCCAAGTGGTTTCTCAGCAAAGCCATCTCCACGACATTAAATTTATTTTCAAAATAGCCCGAGCATGAGAACTGCGGTGTTGTATTTATGTACCTGTAACAGTCTGTGGTTAGGTTTGACTTCTGAAATGCTTTGTGATTGCTCCCTCTCTGGGATCTGTATTTGTACAGCCCAGGGGCTGTGCTGCATTTCTTCAGAGAAGCTTTGGGAGGGACCTTGGGTCAAAAGAGAGATAGTCCTCTTTGAGTATACGGAGGGTTAGCAGTTTCTTTGCTCAAGGCAACCTGGAACTGTAGGCAACTTCACCAAGCAAAGCTCTTCTGCGGAATGTCGGAACACCTCGTTACGGGAGGAAGCTGGTCATACCCCAGTGGTGGCATCTGTATGTGATTACCTCTCCTGAAACATTTTTCAGAATGTCCTGAGGATGCCCTTTCTCTCCTCCCTGCAAAAGGGAGTAAATCCCATCTTACAATGCATGCTACTTTCTTTGCTATTCTCTCCCACAAATTTCTCCGGCCAGTTTTAGGGAAGTCTCTGGAGAATACTGGCACATAAAAGTGTCTTTGGTGATTGCAAAACCATTTTCCTTATTTCTGTTACAGGTGAACTGGTGTTGCCCACCTGGAGGGGGCTGCTTGGCAAAGGTTGGGAAAGCAGTGTAACTGCTGATCCACGGGGCACCAGGGACCCAGAGTCACAAGCCAGAATGAAAGGCACGATTCAGTGAGCTACAGAGGGACCCAGGGATCACAGCAGGAGCTGGGACCTCTCAGGGAAGCTTGGCACACACTGCTGCCAATGCTGCCTGCAGGGAAGGTGAGGTGGGCCTAGGGCACGCTGCTGATGGTCGTTATTTCTGACCTACTAATAGCAACGAAGGCTAGGATGCTTACAGCTCCAGTCCCCTATGTTGTATGCCAGCAGAAAGACCTGAATAGTTCTGGCTGCCTGTCTCAGGTGATCTGTGTTGGAGTTTTTCAAAATTTGTCAGTATTCAAAGTGCTGGTTTTGTTAATTTTCCACTTCAGTGGAAATGGAGTGGTCTGAGGATATTGACACTGAAGCCACTCCCTGGAATTTTCACAGTGTACTTTAAAGGAATAATGGGATTGTTGAGAAGTCATTACCATTGGTATTTATTTTCTCATTCCATTATGTCAAAACTTTTTTCAGTAGCCCAGATCACATTTTCAGCACCACAAACATATTTAACACTGATGCTTGATCCTGCTGTGGCTCTAAGGGGTTTTTGTTTGTTTGTTTGTTTGTTTGTTTATAGGATTAACTCATCATCTCAGTTGTCTTCTTAGCAAGTTGCGGTTGTGATGCTTCATTTTAAGGCCACAAAACCATCCGTGTACTTGACATGACCCAGACATCCATATCCTGTATGAAAAGGATTTTAATTTTATGCCAGCAATAAAAATCTATCACTGGAAAATTTATAATTTGAGAACCCATAATAATCACTCATTATTTTCCAGGGCCAGCATCCTGCAGGTGTTCTGAAAGATGGTGCAGACACAAACCATTGCTTCTTTTCTGAAACAAGAGGCTCCTCTCAGCCTCTCCATCAGCCTCTGGCCCCCCGCTCCTGTCTGCTGCAAGAGTCATGGGTCATTAGGGTTGTGTAGCTATAGACATGGAAGCCCTCACTTTTTGATTTGGTCCATTTGGTGCTGCTGCAGACACATTTCTAATGGGAAAAATAAAGATGGCCTGAGGACAGACACTATCAGTAATGGAAAATTCCTTCAGATTTGTAGAGGGAGATATGAAATCTAAAATTTTAGAGCAAAGGCAGAGCTAACTGGTGGGTGCTGCCCAGATCTGACTTCAGGGGATTAAGACCTGCTCTTTTTTTTTTTTTGAGGCTGAAACTTTTAGCAGCTGGTAAAACTCTCAGAAATCACTAGTCATAAAATCTTCAATACTTTTCCAGGTACTTGGATTCAAAAGAAATGTTGGACAGTCCTTATGACAGTTGTTTCTACAATTAAAATAGTTTTCTTAAGAGAATTAGCTTGCAACTACTTATTTTTAAGTTAGATACATAAATGGTAACTTCCTACACATGGTGTACAAATGCCCTGAAGTACCAGCATTGAGCAAACAAACCTGATTCAAATAAATGAGGGGAAGGCTTGTATTTTTAATACACACAACTCATTCCTGAGGGCATGTCACGTAAACTACAGTGACTGAGATAAGGAGCAGACAGAACTGAAATGAGGAGACTGTGATGCTGTGGCTTTCAGTATGATATAAAAGATACAGGTATTCAGAGACTGTTAAATCACTGCTTTGGCCCCTTTCTGACATAGTCATTGTCGCAGATGAACTTTCAAATTTCTAGGTGAAATGTTTCCTGGGTCTGCTGGACATCTGATGGAAAAGACAGCAGGCTAAACTCCTTCAAAATTTGTGGCATAGGTGTTCCCAAGGTTTTCAGACTAACAAAACATCAACATTTCTTGCTGCTAGTATCATCGTATGTCAGGGATGAAATGTTTAATTTAAAATAACATGTAGTGTAGCTCTGTAGACTTCTCAAGGCCATCAAGACCTCAGATGGCAACCACCTGCCTACCTCATTAACTGTGCTGTGATTTTCCTAGGAACATACACTAAAGATGAGAAAAGATGAAAATACTTAAAATTTAGTCTCTCCAGCCATAATACAAGCAGATGCAGTTGGTATGTAGCTGGCAAACGTAGTTGCTAAGCCACTCTCCCTATCTGAAGAGTCACGGCAGTCAGGCAAAGTCTCCAGTGACAGGGGAAAAGGGGAAACATCACACCCATTTTAAAAAAAAAAAGGTAAAAAGGAGGACCCTAGTAACTACCAAGCAGTCAGCCTCACCTTCATGCCTGGTAAAATCATGGAACCAATCCTCCTGAAAGCTATGTCAAGCCATTTGGATAGCAGGGTGGTGATTCGAGACAGCTAGCATGGCTTCCCAAAGGGCAAGTCTGGCCTATCTGATGGTCATCTACAACGGAGTGACTCTGTTGGTGGATAAGGGGAAGAGCAACTGACGTCGTCTACCTTGATTTCTGTAAGGCCTTTGACATGGTCCCACACAACATCCTTGTCACTAAATTGGAGAGATATGGGTTTGATGGATGGACTACGCAATTGATAAGGAAGTGCCTGGATGGCCACATCCAAAGAGTTGCATGCAGTCAATGTCTCAATGTCCAAATGGAGATCAGTACCAAGTGGCGCCCCTCAGGGGTCCGTATTGGGACAGACACTGTTCAGTCTTTATTAATGATGGACAGTGGGACTGAGTGCACCCTCAGCAAGTTTGCAGATGACACCAAGCTGAGTGGTGCGGTTGACATGCCTGAGGGACCAGATGCCATCCAGAGGGACCTGGACAAGCTCGAGGAATGAGAACATGTGAACCTCATGAGGTTCAACAAAGCCAACAGCAGGGTCCTGCACATAAGTTGGGGCAACCCGTATCAGTACACGCTGGGGGATGAAGGGATTGAGAGCAGCCCTGCTGAGAAGAACTTGGGGGTACTGGTGGACGAAAAGCTGGACATGAGACGGCAATGTGTGCTCACAGCCCAGAAGGCCAACCATATCCTGGGCTGCATCAAAAGCAGGTTGAGGGAGATTCTGCCCCTCTGCTCCGCTCTGGTGAGACCCCACCTGGAGTCCTGCATCCAGCTCTGGAGCCCTCAGCACAGGAAAGACATGGACTTGTTGGAGAGGGTCCAGAGGAGGAACACAAAAAGTGATCAGAGGGTTGGAACACCTCTCCTGAGAGAGTTGGGATTGTTCAGCCTGGGGAAGAGAAGGCTCCAGGGAGACCTTATTGCCATCCAGTAATTAAAGGGGGCTTATAAGGAAGACTGAGAGACTTTTTACCAGAGGCAATGGTTTTAAACAAAAGAGGGTAGATCTGGATTAGGTATAAGGAAGACATTTTTTAAAACAAGGGTGGTGAGACACTGGAACAGGTTGCTCAGAAAAGTCACGGATGTCACATCATTGGAAATTTTCAAGGTCAGGATGGCTGGAGCTTTGAGAAGCCCGAGATAGTGGAAGATGTCTCTGCCCATGGGCAGGGGGTTGGAACTAGATGACCTTTAAAGGTCCCTTCCTGCCCAAACCATTCTCTGACTCCATGATCGTATGCCCCTGCAGGCTAGTCCTTCTCTGGCCAAGAAGACACAGGACTGGGATTTCCAAAATTACATTCATTGCTAGGGGAGCATGGGAGAAGAAAGCCATCCTTTCATCACTTCACCTTCTAGCACAGAAACTGCACTGTCATCAAATCCATGGAGCTTATCCTTCCTCCATGAAATGACAGATTCATTTCTGTATTATTCCTTTGCCTAATAATATGGCAAAGGAGTAATACAGAAATGAATCTGTCATTTTTATGGAGAACTGCAGTGATGTTAATAAAACTCGTGTTCAAAACAGTATTGCTAGAGTGAGCACCTGAGGCCAGACAGCTCTCCAAGTTTCCAGAGTAACAAGAGAAATGGCATTTCAGAGGCTGACAATGCCCATAACACAATAGGGCACTAAGTTTTTTCTAGGCATAATAGGGATCAGGATGCTGGACCTTAAAATGTTCCCATCATCCTCCTTCACATTATAATTTTAGCAGCTCAAAATTAAAGAAATGACTGCATACCCTATGAAAATCAGAGTGTCAGGCTTCCAGATGGTGTGAAGCACTCACTTCTAAATTCAGCTGTTCTGGAGACAACGGCCACTAAAACCATGCCACAACTGATGTGAATGAAATGGTCATTAAGTGAAAAAGGTGACTTTCAAAGGTTGTGTTCGCCCACAGCGTTCTTTTTCCATTGCTGTTACTGCTCTCTTCAATGTCTGGGAACAATGACCAGAAAGGAGTAATACCAATAGCACATGGATGAATGACAATCTGCAGCTGCCCTCTCACTGAGACTTTCCCCTTTTTGCTGCTTTAAAACAAAAGGGCCACTCACTGGGCAGAAGTGTCTGGTGGTGCTGGAAGCAGAGCGCCGGCAAGGCTAGAACACTGCTTATCATACGGTGGAGTAGATATTCTAGCTTGAAGTTCTACAGGGTCACAGCTCAGCTGCAACAAAATGCAACTGTATCAAAACAAATCACAGCTGGGGATGGGGGAAAAAATACATCATGCTCTCATCACAATAAAAGCTACTTTGATCCACTTTCAAAACAATACATCAATCTCACCTGCAACTCTCATCACACAATGAACAGAACTAAATATATTGAACAAACCAGCCCATAATTGTCTCTCTCTCTCTCTGTTCAGCCCTTGCCAAAGTAACACCTCATCAGTCCTTTTCTGCAGTGTCTGAAAGGATGGAGATTTTCTTTCACAATTTAGGGCCCGATCAGCGGGAGGCAGTCTGCAGAACAAGGCCTCCTCCCAGCATGGGGATGTTACAGAAAAGGCTCTCAGTGTAAGTATGGAGACAGTATTTAATCCAAACAGAGAACTGAGGAGACAGAGAGAGCAAGAGGTATGCACCCAGGCCTCTCGCTGCACATCAGACAGGGCAAGAGGCACGAAGGCAGCCTCGCTTGTAGTTCAGGGCTGCAGGGACAGTAGGGAGGTGGCTGCCTTCCAGCGAGACTGGAGGGCACTGGAAAGCAGGGTGCCAAAGACAGCCCTGCCCTCATTCTCCTGGCAGACTCCCAGAGTCTCTGAGATTGAGTGCTGTTCATGGGAGTCTGTCTCTTACAGAGGCCTCTGCTCCCCCGATGAAACGGTTGAAACAAAGATTCCATGGCTGGTGGCTGTGAAGATTCACGGAGGCCTGCCTTGCTTGTTGCTCTGCATCTTTTCCACTGCAGTCACCTCACGGTACCCAGCCCATCAACATGACATGTCTACCGACAACTTCAAACCACAAGGGACATCCTTGTTGGGAAATCATTCTGAGAGGAAAGAGAGAAGAGAAATGTTAACAGGAAACCACCCACAGAATGGACAGAGAGACAGATGTAGCTTTGACAGAGACACAACCAAATGGCAACAAGCCTTGTCCACTCACACCCGTCCTCTCTCACACGTGCCACTTAAGCTCAGGCCTAACAACAGCCAAGCTACTCTAGCACAAGGTCTCCCCCATGAAACAAACTTCAGCCAGCTCCCCTTCCCTAACAACCATACACTCACCAGTCCGCACTAGAATGTGGCAGGATGTGTTGCACGGGCTGGTATCCTGTGTGAGGAATGCCTTTGGCATGCATGGCCCGCACACAAGCCCATGAGCATGCACCCGCAGAAGTCTGTCATCTCACCTCTTTCAGAAAGACCTGAGGTCTCTTACACCATGCTTTGCCACTAGCCCTGTCCCAGTCCAGAACAGAACCTCTCAACGCTTCCTTAACAAGGATCAAGGCCAAAGCACTGCAATTTCTGTAAGCCCTGGGTAAGCTCCCTTCCCTACCATGACCCTCCTAAACCCTGGATAAACTCCCACTTCCTTGTATCACCAGGCCACAGATGCCAAAAACATCCTTTACCTCCCCAGTCCCAGGCACAGCTGTCTCTGCCCTCCACCATGGGGTCCTGTGTAGGAGCTATTTCCCTTTCTGGCCTCCTACCCCCACAGTGACTACCCTCTTCCCACAGTCACTCCCCTTACCTGGGGTTCCCCCAACTTGGACTCCACGCTCTACCCTCCCGGAGAGGCTCCCTGCCCCTAAACTCTGGTTAGTAACCCCTGCCTGGTGGCTCCCTGCTCAGCCTATTTGGACCAGGAACACCAGACATGGCCTCACTGTTTTCTTGGGGTCCTTTTTCCTCTTCTTGTCAGAGGCGTTGAGGTAGGCCTGCTCCCTGGCCCTATACGAAGGGCCTCGGCTCAGCTCCCTCTCACTGTAGGGGGGCAGGGTGTCCTCCCCTTCCTCCTGCTGAGGCGGTGGTGGCGGCTGCTGTGGCTGCTGCTGTGACTTCTCGGCTTTGTAGGTAGAGGGTGGTGACCAGGCATAGTATGTTCCCCCTCCTCTCTGGCTGGGCTGCGAGCTCAGCTTTGAGGGGGTTTCACTGTGATCACCGCTCTCATCGTAGCTCCGGGATTTCCTCTCCAAGACGCTGCTGAGGTAGGAGTGATCGTATTTCTGGCTCCCTCCAGGCGTCCGGCTCACCAGCCTAGGCAGGTGCTTCTCCTCATGGGCCCGTCTCCGGGGTGGGCTGTATGACCAGCCCCGATCCAAGTCCGTCAGCGGCTCTCGGTTCCCTCTGCTGCGCTTGGTGTAGTACTCCTCCATGGAGCTATCCTGGTGGGGCAGCCCTCCGCCGCGGCCACCGTGCGACTCTGACCGCTCGAAACGCCGAGTTTCCTGGCTGTCTGCCCGCCGGGTCCGCTGGCTGTAGGACTCCGCAAAGGCTGCCAGCTCGTCCATAGAGACGGCCGGCACTCCCACAGAGAAACTCTTGCGGGACAACATCTCGGACTTGGACCTCTGCTGGCTGCAGGAGGGAAGAGGTAGCATTAGAGGGCAGGATTCAGAGACGCTCACCCCACTGGCTGCTTCTGCAGACAAGGGAGGGGTACAGGGACTCCTGGGGCACGAATCATCTGACCCATTTTCACCATCTCCTGTAGGAAGAGATGTATCACATCCCTGAAATCCCTGCTTCTCTCTGCTGACTGTAAAGGCAGCTTAGCTCGGCCTCTACATGTGTAACATTACCCAAGATTAACCCCGGAGTGCACCTCCTTTGTCCTCCAGTATGCAGGGCTGGACTTGCTTGGCCCTAAAGCTTGTAGGTGTATGTCCTGCTGGGAAAACCCAAGAACCTGGCTACAGAACTCATAGGAGCGCAATTCTGAAGCAGGTTTAAAGGGACTGAACGGACACAACAGCCCTCTACTGAGGGAAGGAAATCCCTGCCATGGCTTTTGGGAGACTGCCCTGCAGGTACGTGAGGGAAGGATGTGATGTGTCCCTTCCAGGCACCAGATTGCCAGGCCTGGAGTACAGCTCTTGCTGCACCAAAGCACCAGGGTGCAACTCCTACTAAGGGCACCAGCACTGAGAAGTGCTGGAGGGATCAGGTAGAAATCTCAAGAAAGCACTTTGGGAAGGGTGGCTTGGTCTCCTGTTTACCTTTACATCACACCTGGAATGGGGCTGGTACCTAGCTTTGCCCAGCTAAGTAGTCATCAGCAGACTTTAGGGAATCAGATTGATTCTGACCTCATCTAATGAAATCTCCAGTTTTCCTGTTTCTCTCTAACCCCTCTGTCCTGCTAAGCAGAACCAGAGCAGCAGGAAATGGAGAAGAGCTACCAGTCCATCCGCGCCTTTTCCTTTCTTTACTACGTTGCCAGATACAGCTGCCTCCCAACACAGCACTCCTCACCTGTGCCGGAAACTGTCCCGCTCATCTCTGTAATCGGAGACAGCCTGTGATCTTGATGTGCTGCCCCCGCCAATCACTCCTGCCCAGTATTCGGCATCGCCATCCAGGTCCCCCGCAGGAGGCAGAGGTTTCCTTCGTGCCTGGCGGTAGGGCTGCCGGAAGTTCAAATCCTCCTCGTGCAAAGAGCTGAGTTCAGAGATAGTGTTGTTATCTGCAGGGGAGGTTGCAGAAAAGAAATGAGACAGGCATCACCTGATAGCATGCGTGAGCAGGGAGAAGAGGACACAAAGGCTGTGGTGAGCCCAGCTGCAGCTTTTTCAGAAAGAAGCTGAGCTGCTCTCTGTTAGAAAAAAATCAAAATGGAATCCAAGGCCCTTCTCCAAACCCTTGACTGATCCTGCCCAAGACTCCCGGGGCTCAATTTGGACATAGAGCTGCTGTCAGAGCTACGAGTCTTCTGAACTGGTAGCTGGCAACCAGGTGCAATACTCCGAGGGTACCACAAATGGCATCAGATGCCTGTGTTCAGACAACTGAGTTCAGCCTTCATGCAGAAATGCCCCCTCAGCCATGCTTCAGTAACACGTGAGCTCCCTGCCCTCCTGAGGTGGGCACTGCACTTGGGGGTGGAACACCATCACACCAGTTGTGCTACCTCCTCCTTCCCTGGTGTGAGACAGGCTGGCTCTGGATTTGGCCTGACTTGCCCAGCTAAAACAAAAACAACCCCCTCAAAAAAAGATGAAGAAAAAAGTAGAGACTGTCTGAATCACTGTCAGTCTCTACCCCATCAAGCACATTGACATCTGGAGGCCTGACATACCAATCTGGAGAGGTCTTTTTATAGTAAATCTTGTGGGTGGAGAAGAAAGTGTGCTCAGCAATGACTGTTTTAGAAGTACATACAGTTTGTTAGTTATGCCTAATCAGTACAGAGCTTTCATATAGTGTCATTCCCTAAAGCCCTTACCTTCATTGATTTGCAGGGTCTCACATGCCTGTTTCAAATGAGCCTCTACCAGTGCCTAACATGGGTTAGCTCTGCGTGAGTCGGATGCTACCCGGAGGAACTGAGACCCCAGACTGCTGCTGTCCTCCGCACAGAACAGCCAGAGGACATAAAGCAGCACTGCAAGCCCTCTTCATGCATACTCCGTGTCCCACCACTGCACCTCTGTCCTCTAAGATGGAAAGGTCCTCACTTGGGTTTGTATCCTGACACATATTAAGTGCAGCCTCAGCCTTTATTTAGGGAAATACAGCTTGTAAGAGGCTACCGGAAGACAGTGAGGAGTTCCACACAGCTCAGTTCTGAGTTTGCATCCTGTCCCAACTCACCACCCTCCTCCTCTTCATTTGCTTTTGTCTGACTGCCAAGCTGTCCATACTGATGCACATAACACCTCTGATCTTATGTTGACCAGCACCACAAAACCGGACAATCCCCTGGTTTCTTGAATCTTTCTTATAGTCCCTGCTCCTTCTTTAGGGCAACAGTCACTCCAAACTACCCTTCTGCATCCTTCGAACCACACCGTGGTCATTGCAGTCCACAAAACATGCTTTCAACAAAATCATCCCTCTCCTATTTTTCCATGCTGGGGATTTACAGGCAGCACACTGTAAGACACATAGAAATTGTGAGGACAGTATCCCAGCTATTATCACACCACAGGCTGTAGAAGGCATGAGCACGGACTTGGCTTTTCAGATGCTGATGATCCAAAAGTTTAATTATCCGAGTGGACAATTTTCATGAGCATTTGAATCTCCCACACCTTGTTTGTTCTAATTAAGGATGATTAGGTAAGCAGAATATTTTAAAATCAGAGTATACCTGTAGATGCCTAAAATCTAGACTTTATCTGCACCAAATACCATATCCTGGACATCATATCCTAGAGGCTGGTTCTGAGGCAAAGCCAGTGAACTTTTTAACTATGAATTTGCAGTCTTTTTCAGGCCAGTGGGGGAGTGGGGGGAAGAAAATCAAATCATGCTTGCTCCTCACATCGTTCTCGCATCCTCCTAGCTGGGTCAAACTGAGCCAGTTCTTTCTCGACATAGTACAGCACCTTCATGGAGTCCCTTTCCTTGTCAGTCTGGATCCTGTACCCTTTGCGCACTGCTGGGGAGAAAAGAAAAGCATCAGAGGAAAACACATTTAAATCCAAGAAGGCTTGCAGACAATATTGCTTCTGTAGTTGAGTTCACGTCTGCAGGCAGGTAGGCTGTGTCTTCCAAAACAGAGTGAGTCAATCCTTGCTTTAGAAGAAATTTGTCTATAACGTGGGATGCGAAGTTGTGAGCAGCTGCATCATTTATGAAGTTTGCAGTAACAGCAAAAATGGTTTGGAAATGCCCAATCTGTACAACCAAATGCATCAAGTGGTGTCATCGCCACAGAGTGATTCCACCTCCCACAGAGGATGGCAGAGAGAAAAGCAGCACTCATTTCCCCTTCCTCAGCACTACAGAAAGGATTCGTCATGGTATGGCGAAAAAGATCAGGCTTCCTCTGTGCAGCATGAGCCGTAAGCTCCCAGTCTGCAGAGGAAGCAGGTGGCTGAGCGTTTGAGAGCTGTCACTCCACAGGACCACTTCACCCTCCCATCCCTATGAATTCTGCTCACACAGGTTGAAAAGCATGTGCTAGGAGAAGCTCCAGAGAATACCGAAGGAAACACAGAAAGTCCCACAAAGCACATCACATTGCTTTGAGACTTACACTGAATCCAGTGATGGGGCCAATCAGGTCACTGGGTAACTGCGAAACTGCCTGCTCTGGCATTCTTTACATGCTTTATTTTACAGAAAAGGTATGTCTTATATATCAATTGCTTGACTCCTAGCATTACTCCATTTGCAGGGGAAGTCTGGACAGTTTTTTTGGTTTTTCCACATTCCTGCATGTAGAAAAGAAGCCCCTACACGCCTGGAGCCATAGCAGCTCTACCTCTGGCAGGCTGGCTCCATGCACCTTTACCTGCTAACCCTACGAAGAGCCTGACTACCTCAAGGCAGGTCTATAGTCAGCAAGCAGAGAACTCCACCTACCAGGACTCTGAAAAAAATAAGGCTTTTATAGCAGATTATTTAAGAAAGGTCTCAGCCTGAGGCTATTTCAGGACTGACAGAAACACAGGTTGAAGTACAAAAAAGGACTACAACCCTCAAATCCAGCCTCAAAGAACCATTGGGAGGACAATTCACTTAGCACTACAAAATGGTGCCTGTCTGCCTCGCATGAGGGTAATCTGTTCCCTTGTGTGAATACTGCAGTGTTGCATGAGCACTCCTCTTGTAGCATGATTTAAATACTTGGACGGTGGTTTTGAGCCAACCTGTTCTTTCTGTTTTATCCCACACCCCAATACATCAAACTACAAACATATGGGTTTGGTAGTACGTTGCATAGGATGCACCGTGTGGGCTGAACAAGGACTTGGCAGAGGTATTCTTAGGCACCTTCTGTCCTAAACTGCTGTGCATGTGTCTGTGCACTATTAAATAACCATGATCTGCTTCAGAAACGGCTGTGCCATAGAAATGGGTAGAATGATTCCTGTAATAATGCCACAAATTGCTTCAGGAGGAAAGTGCTTTACTGTGGGTTTTGACTGTGCACATATAAGGTAAGTAACTACATTCTGAAATACTACTTTCCGTACCTGTACTTGGGGAAAAGTATTAGATGTTAAAACATAGTATGGGTCTATCAGGGTCCTGCTTTCAACATGTTTCCAGACAGCTCAGCTGACAGCAGTCTGGAATTTTGCCGTGGTTTATTATCCCCACGAATGTGTGCACAATGACTGCAAATGCATATAGTGATTTACAGAACAGAAGGAACCCTGCTTCTGCCTTCCAAAGCAGAAGACCAGCACACCTCCATGAGTGAGACTGCTGCTATAAAGAGGGGCCAGACTGACTGGCCTCAGAAGCAATGACTCCTGCTACGCTGCATGAGCAACAGCAAGGCGTTCTCCACCACTTCATCATGACTGACCTGTCTGGTACCTTGCCAGGAAAAAGGCCCCTTGCTATTCTTTCTTTGATGCATCTACTAGGAGCAAAACTAAGCTACGACCTCATTTATACACAGGCCAGCAAACAACGACCAGCTGGAAATGACTCTGACCTACCAATAACCTTTGGGGAACCTCAAGAGGCAGCTTCCAGACTCTGCCTCCACAGAGCCACTACTCATGCTGAGGCTGTGCCAAGTATCTATTTGGGCAACGTCTATAGTTCCTGGAACTGATGGAGAATTAGCTAGGCTTCATGCTCAACTTGCTATTGCAGCTGTGTATCAAAAGGAAAATTAATTTCTCAGTTAATTCTATAAGCATCTAGAAATTAACTTTGGAATTAAATCTGCAAAGATGATGTGAAGAGCTCATAAAAAGTATTTTCCATTATAGATAAAGCATATTTTGTCTCAACGTTTATTTGTTAAATACTTCTTGCAATGATATCGAATGTTCAACTTATTAAATCTTTATTATTCCTTCGTGTGAGAACCAAAAATATTATTGCTTCCTCCTCACACCCTTCTTCAGCTGTAAATTGCCATAACCCTTTAATCAGGTCTGAATATTTTTAGGCCCATCTTAATTATAAGGGAATGAAGATTCAGAGATGTTAACCACTTGTCCAGAACCATTCAATGAAGTCAAAGGGAATGGAACATTCTTCCCTGTTAGACCGTATTTTCTTCTCCTAAACAGTTCATAAATTTCTAACGTTTAATTTGTGTTTAACTATGGACGCTTTTTTTCTTCTTCTGTGGGTGGAACCAAGTCAGCCAAAACTGTAAGCTGTTTCCCTCCCCAGAAAGGACAGCACTACTGCTTTTTTCAGACAAGTGTGGTTAGGAAGTAAATGATTTCTCACCCGTATACATTTTCCATATTAAAGGTCTGGAGTCCAGCTCTTGGATCAACAGCTTCCCTTTGTACATGGTTTAAGGAATCTATGCAAGAGTCTCTAGGTAACCACTGCCTTTAAAATAGATAGAGCACACGTCCTAACTTACGTGTTGCTCACACTCTCCTAAGAGCTGAAAATTTATTTTTTCTCCTGTTCAGCCTTACATTTAGGATGGAGTTTCTAGGCTTCACTGGAGCTTTGTCGCATGGATTTTATGTAACCCTAGACAAATTTTCTAAATATCCTCATGCCTGAGTTTGCTCACTAGATCACCTCACAGGGGTCACTTATAAGCACAGAAACTATGTGGGGCAAAGGCTGTCCTTTTTAGCCTGGCAGCCAGGATTACAGAATCCTCCAGTCTCTGTCCCCCAGCACTTTTGATTCCTTTTTTTTTAAAATAAACTTGACAGAAATGTTGAAGTCTCAAAGATACGAGGTTTCAGGTCAGACCTATACTGGCTGCATGGAGGACACAGAGACCATAATTAGTGCTCCTTCTGAGAAAAGGCCTTTATTTTAAACGCAACCATTACCTGCTTTTTTGTTCAGCTTGCCGCCTGGCCAACGAGCAAATAAGTAGCTTGGAACAGCCACATGTTTTCTCTTCTACAGTCTGTAATTAGGGGATATTCTGGCATTGCAGAGGACCTTAAGAGGAACAGGGTGCAGGGTATCACCCTTCCTCAACTCCACAGTTCAAGGAATACCTTTTTTGTGCAGCTCCTTGCACAACGGGTGCATGACCCACACTAAGGGTTTGTCCATATTATTGCAAAAGACATGAATTAAAATAAAACAAGCTTAAGAACCTCTGTTGTCTTGCCACAAGAGTTAAAACTCTGCAATGATGGTTTTATTTGCAATACGTAGTATTTCCTGTCAAGTCCTGAGCTGAGGGATTAAGTCCAGCTAGCTCATGTGGATTATATAATAAATGCATCTTTCTGTGTAATGAACATGGGATGCTAAGAGCCATTGCATTTGTTTACCAAACACATCCACAGTTTTCATTCTGCTCTGCTAGTAACGTACAGCAGAGATGAGACTGGGGCTGTGATCTGACTCTTAAAAAAATCCCTGGAGTTTCCATGGCCAACACCATGCTCTACATGCAGTGACATTTTTCAGAGGAGAAAAAAATTAAGCACTGGGCTGTCATTCATCATTTTCTGACAAAGGTTTTCGAATTGGCTACATTCCGCTTTGGATCAGTGATTGATTTATTTCCTATTTCAAAATGCTCCATTCCAGAGCTCTGGTTTGATTGCGGGGGGGGCGGAAAGAAAGTATAACTGTTGAAGGAAAATTAATTCCAGAAAGGTTAATATCCTGACTAGGGCAACAGAAGGATGTGTAGAGTTGTTCTGAAAGCTTAATTATTTGATTATGCTCCTTGATCTTGACTTTTCAGAACTGTCTTATCAACACATTCTCATGAGCAGATTTAACAATTGATAAGTAGCGTGGTGCTTTGAAATCAGACATGTGGCTGGATCAATGGCAAACATACTGCATTGGTATGGTGACTTGGCATCAGTGGGAGTCCCTTCTGTTGCATGTTTGAATTTAGACAGCCACTCTGATCCTAGCTAAATAGCTATCCTCTTCTTCCTTGATGGCAGCTTCCTTTGCAGCAGGAGAAGTGAGCCTCCCCAAGACAGTCATCATACTGATACTCTATGTCTGACATTGATCCACAACTCAGAATCACAGAATCACTAGGTTGGAA
>NW_010531350.1:0-650 GCF_000687285.1 Phaethon lepturus | reverse complement strand
ATTTATCATAACTTTATCTTCTTTAGAATATCTGATTTTTCATTCTCTATTATACTGAATTTACCGTCTGGGATCAAAGAAAAAGTTTTTATAATTTCTGTCCGTTCCACTGCCAACTTAGCCTCATAATCAGCCAATTTGTTCCCAACCTCTGGATCAGCGTTACCCTTTTGGTGTCCTCTACAATGCATAATTGCAATTTTCTTCAGTAGTTGCACAGTATTCAGCAATTGTAAGATCTCTTTAGCATGTTTCACTTGCTTTCCTTGAGCAGCCAGCATCCCTCTTTCTTTCCAAATATCTCCATGAGCATGTACCACTCCAAAGGCATATTTGGAGTCGGTCCCTATGTTGACCCTTTTTCCTTTTGCAATTTCCAGTGCTCGAATTAAGGCAATAATTTCCACCTTTTTCCACCTACCTTATCTGCAGGTAAAGGATTAGCTTCAATTACCTTACTAGTGGTTACCGCGTAACCGGCCTTACGATGTCCTTGTCTCACAAAACTGCTTCCATCGGTGAACAGATTTTCTTTGGCGTCCTCCAGCGGTTCTTCCTTTAAGTCAAGTCAATGGGAGTAAACTGCTTGCATTGTCTCCAGGCAGTTGTGGACTACTGCTTCGGTGACTTCGCTACTGAGAAAAGATGCT
>NW_010531349.1:30387-32637 GCF_000687285.1 Phaethon lepturus | reverse complement strand
GGAGGCGGAGGGGAAGGTGGGGAGCGGCCAGAGCGTGCGTGTGGGTGTGTGTGGGTACACGCATGTGCACGGGGGCACGGCCGGCGTGCCCCCGCGGCCGCCCGGGCTCAGGCAGCACTGAGGACCGGTCTGGTGTCCCCTCGGGGGCGACCCCAGCTCCAGGCTGCCCGCGAGCGCTGAGCACAGCCTTTGTCTGGGAGCTGCGCCGCTGGCAGGGCGAATTCGAATTGCGGGCGCTCTCATCATCGATCCCACCGCCGGCGTCCCAAGGGAACGATGCTCCCCACAGCCCCGCTCCCCCCCTCCCAGCCTCTGCCCAGTGAAGTTTTGGCATCAGTGGGATTCTTGATTTGCAGAAAGCCCAGAGGATTTGGGGCTGAGCTCCCTTGCCATCTCCCTTCCCTGGTTAGCTGCCTGTGTAAACTGGTAAGTGCCAGCCTGTCCCTGGTCGCCTTGATGATGGGTTTAAACTGGCCTGAGTTCCCTACAAACACACCTCTTCACCCACCTTGGCAATGGGATTTCGCTGGGGTGTTGGCTGGTTTGAAGGCACCGAGACTTATTTAAAGAGGAGGAAGAGGAAATCTGAGAGAGGGGGAAATTGTCTTTCTATATTTGGAGGTGAAAATAAATCACAGCTCCATTTTTCACATCTACTTTTTTTTGAGTAAGAAATAGCTGTCACGAGGGCAAGGAAATCACCACACGAGGCCTGAATGCAGCCAAATGGAGCTTCTGAGAAATAATAGCAAAAGATTAACTTTTATTTTGTTTGTCTTACCAGGCAGCAGCAATCCTGCCAGCTGCCTGGGGGTTGGAAGGTATAGACTAAAATGGCAACATCTCTCCCTTACAATAAAATCATCAGGGCTCAGGTAGGTGACGGACAGGTTGTACAGCCCATGAGCAAAGAAAACTTGGAGGAAAAAGCTTTTCTGCCCCCCTTGGAGTGCACATGGACCAGGTCACAGTGACATCTGTCCCCCAGGACCATTTTGCAGCCTCCTGGTTAAAATTTCTTCTCACACTCAACAGAGCTGTGACTGGTTACAGAAACGCATCTGGTAGGTGATGGGCAGCTGCATGGAGACATCTCCTGCAATGGGACATGTCCTGACGTCCCCCTGCCCCACCATTGTGATGCCTGGCATCGTAGCTGCGCCTCTGCCTCCGGAGTGTGAAGCTGTGGGGATGCTTTGGGGTTAGGGCAGGAGTCAGGAGCTAAGGGCAAGCGGCTCCTTTCTCAGACTCTGACTCCTGCCACACTAGATTTTATCCTTCCAAGAGGGAAAACGTGGCAAGATCATGTTTTTATAATACTTTGATGCAAGGTAAGTTTTGGGTACCGCAGTGCAGTCTGGCTTTGCCCCACTCTGGAGGCACATCTTTGGCTGGGGTCCCCAGGAGGAGAAGACAACCCCCAGGACATGCCCGCTGGTCCTTGGGGACTGAAGCTGCTCTGAAGCTGTATATTCACCGCTGCTGTTTGGTGTTAGCAGTTGCCATGGCACCAGTGCATCAACCGGAGGGAAAGGGACAGCGTCTGGTTCGGGCTGAGCCATCCCTGTGGCTGCTCTGCTGACCTGAGCTCGGGGTGCAACCGTCCCACCACGCTGTGCCCCTTTATTCCCAGAAAGGGATGGAGCCAAGCAGTTTGGGACCAAATATTTGCAAAGGTGTGTGTGCATGGAGGGGATTAATCAGAGGAACTGAGGGCAAAAGGAGATGCTCTGGATCTGGAGGTCTTAAGGTCCTCCCCACTTTCAAGTGCTTTAATCAGACCTGGGTTAGAGTCCCCGGGGAGCTGGGTCAGGGTCTCTGCCCTGTGTGATATGGGTCAAAACCCCCCAAGCAGAGGAATTCATAGGTAGCGAGGGCCGGCTGAAGGGGTGGGGAGGAGGCAGGGGGGAGACTCCCCCCCCACCTATAAAACCAGGGTGACGACAGCCCTTTCCTTCTTGGCGTACCGTCAGCCAACTCTTTTTTTCTCATTTAAAAACAAAGGGGGAACATACCGAGACCTGGCTGACACCTTGCCCTCCCCACTGCTTCACAAATGCCAGCCAAAGGAGCCGTGGTGCTCGGCCGCTTCTGGGCCCATGCGCCCTGCCCAGCTGGGGCTGGCAGGGGTTCACTGCCTTTGGGCACCCTTGGAAGCTGGGACCCATGGAGACCCACTCACAGAGCCCGCCCGGGCTGCCCGCTGGCTTGGGCGGCAGGGGGAGGGTGTTTCCCAACCTGGCCCCTCTT
>NW_010531349.1:28354-30342 GCF_000687285.1 Phaethon lepturus | reverse complement strand
GCTCCCTGTGGCCAAGGGCTCGCAGCACAGCCCGCACAGCCCGCACAGCCCGCACAGCCCCATCTCCCACACCTCCCACCCGGATCTCTGGGAAACCCGTGGCTGCGAATCGGCACAGCGGAGGACGAGGCGAGCCGTCAGCTGGCGGTGGCAGCAGCCCAGACCTTGCTCCAGCGGGACGGAGGGCAGCCCCCCTCCATTTCCTAGACCTCCACCGAGCACCGCTGGGAAGAGGCTGGAAAAGCACTTGGGGGAGCTCTGAGGTCTGCTGCAGGCACTGAATTCATTAAAGGGGCTTAGGGTAATACCAAAAAAACCCCCTCCACCTTTTGTATTTCCCTGCAGCGAAGGTACAGTTGGCCTCCTTTTATTTTCATTAATACCCATATCAATTCAAAGTGACTAAATAGGTGCTTAATTGTTCATAATACACCTTCTGCATCTCTTGTCTGAAAGGGAGGCTTTATTTCCACAATGATGGTTTCCATCCCATTACAGAGGGAGAGAGCATGGAGAAATATAAAATTGTGGATTTTAATAGCCTTATATTTCAAACTCTCTGTTATTAAAAAAATGTTTGCATTTGCTCTGATGTGGGGAAGATTAAAAGGATTGCCATGGATTCCACTTAGGGAACATAGTTAATGATTCCGATAAATCACTTTAAATAAAAATCACAATCTCCACAATTCCACCCAAATGCCATTTGGCAGAAGGGTTGATTATGGGAGCAAAATGAAATTCAGAATTAGCTGCTGTCCTAATGCAACTGAACAAATTAAATTTAGGGATACACACATATCCAATGACACACATATCTCATGCAGAAGAGTGGTGTTTTGGCCCCTGGGAATAAGAACAAATAATGTTTTAGTGGGTCAAGAAAGATCTTGTCCCTCATGATGGATGTTGAGTGTTTGTTTCAGCTATTTCCTTAGTATTTTGATTTTATGGCTTACTCTCTACATAACTGCAGTCAAAGCACTGGTGTTTTATTTCCAAATAGGCAGGATCAAACTGACTACTGGGACATGCTGGTGTCCATGCAGAGCTGAAAAACCGCGCTGACACATCGCGAGCAATGCCCTGAGCAGACAATCTGGTTTCTTGTCTGTGACTGGGACCAGATGTCAGGGTTTCTACAGGAGGTGAAGCCTGAGGTTGTCCTACAGCCCGAGTGCTACACCATGGAGATCTGACCCCGCTCCCCACTCCGCTGCGGGCTGCGTGGCCACCTTTGCGGCACGTGGGAGATGTGGAGGCAACAGGCTGCGGACGTGGCAACTACTGCCAGGTGCCAGCGGAGCTGTAGGGGTGGAGAGCAGAGCTCGTCGCTGTGAAGCGGGTCACGGCACAGGAAGGCTTTGTGTCTCGCCCCGGCCGAGATCTACCCAGAAGTTGGCCGAGGATGTAATCAGGAGGTGCAGCTCCAGCAGCAGTGTGTCCCTCCCCACAGACGTTCATCTGCCCAAGGGTCATTTTTCAGTCTTAAGGTTTTTTTGTGTTTCTCTTCTGCGCTGGCTGCCGACACCATACTCTGATCCCCGCCAAAGATGCCACTGCACCTCTTCAGCAGAATAAGAAGCACGAAGATTATTTGGCACAAGGTAAAACGGTCTTCACAGGACTTCTTCAAACCATTCAAACTTTAGCTATGCGGGGCGACCTCCACATTCATACCCAGATGCCAGCTTGTGGGGGCTGCGCAGCTCGTGTCCCAGTCTCTGCAGCCTTCCCACAGAGGAGGCACGCTGATCTTCCTTCATCCCTGGGTGGGTCAGATGCTCTTCCCTGCCTCCCTGCCCGGCTGTGCACGGCTGCTCCACTATACCACAGAGCAGCGACTTCATTTCCAAGCAAATTCCAGACCTGTTCCAAAGTTTTGTCAGCAACCTTCCTGCATGACAAGAAGTTGTGAAATATAGGCTTATCCTGAATTTCCATTCCTGGCATTCCTTTTGCCCAGCGATTTCTGCTTGAAAAAAAAA
>NW_010531349.1:20834-28323 GCF_000687285.1 Phaethon lepturus | reverse complement strand
GGCAGAGCGGCACTTCTTAGCAGATGAATCAGATCGAGCTATCTTTATCTATCTATATATAAAAACACCTTTTAAAAAAATGTTTATTTTTGATGCTGTATTATTCATGCTCCCAAAGCTGAAGAAGTCCAGATTATAACAATAAATGACATCATGAACATGCCATATTAAGTGCAATGCCTAGGAAGACTCTTCCGTATCTGCTGTCTCTGGTAAACAAAGTGGGGTTTTAACTCTCTGTGTGGCACCATCTCATGGACAGTTTGGCTTATTCAATGGATTTGAGGGACTGAAGGCATGCACAAAAATATCCAGGATGAAAAGCTTGCTTCATGAAAGAAAGGGGAGCAATGCCCAAGTAGACAGACCCAGGCCGACAGGGCTAATTGCAGTGGAGGTGAAGTGGGAAGAGTGAATTACATGTTCTGTTTGCATCCCTAGGAAGTGCTGCTTCACCACAAAACAGGTAAAAACAGCTGAAAATTATTTGCAGGGGTTATCTATGGGTAAATCCGATACACATGTGCAAAGCAGAACAGGAAGGCTTCGTCCCAACAGGTGGAAAAGTACTGGTTTCTCCATGTCCCCCTTCACTCACAGCTTCACTATCTTGAAATCCAGGGAGAAGGCGAGCCAGGCTGTTGGCGTCCACCACCTCCCAAAGCCTCTCAAAGGGATCTGGAGGGAGAAGCTGGCAGTCTCTACATTTCCTATCTTCTCTGCTGTCTAAGCTGGATATGTTGAGCTAAAATAAAAAAGTCACTAGCTGTTTCTTTCAAGCAAAATGCAGGAGGAGCTGCATGGAGGCAAACCCTGTCCGAGTCTTCAGAGTTTGAAAGGGCAGGACTGAGGGGTCCACCCACCTGCTAACACCTGGGCTCCAAGAGGAAACTTTAAATGTTGGCAGTGGTAGAGGTAAGGTAGAGATGAAGGAGTTGAGCATGGCAAGTAGGAAAACTTACCTGCTTCCCTGAAATACTTCCCCCATCGCAGCTAGAGGTAGAGGAATAGAGACCTCCCCGAGGACTAGTTCTCGTTCCCCTGCAGCCGCCCACACAGGAGCGTGTAGCTCTGCTCTCTGTCCCTCGCAAAGTCTTTGCTCCGGTGTTTTCTCCTCCCAGAGCAGGACCTGCTTCTAACACGGGACCTGTAAAGTCATGCTGGTATTTCAGGTGTGGAGGAAGAGCTGAGTAGGGCTGAACATGCGGAATGCAGCTGGGTTGCCAGGCAGGTTACAAATACACTCTGTGACTCCTGATGAATCTGCCACCGCATCCGAGAGGCGATGCAGTGCTCTCTTCTGCATTGCAGATTGTGCTCCAGCCGTGCCCTTTCCCCACCACCTTTCATAACCCCTACCTGCTATTTCCCAGGCACTCGTTCAGCTCAGCACCACACAGCGCGTTGCACGCCTGATCCATACGTTGCCGCCTGCTTGGGTTGTAACTGTGTCTGCAGACTGCTCCCGTGCTCACAGGTGGGAAACCAACCCCGGGGGCCACGTCCTGGCTGTCTCTGCCACACCAGGCACGCTCACAAATTGGTTGACAGCACCCCATTTCCTCACTCAGGTCAGGCAAGGCCAGCCAGCTCCTCATGGACTGCAGGAGCCCTGGACTGAGTGACAGGAGCGTGAAGAAGCTCCAGCCTGGACTGAGCTCTGGTGTGTCTCAGCAGGGACATTGCCTCGAGCACCCTGTGCTCCAACTCCAGTGGCAGCGCTTCTTTGTCAGCAGCAGAGAGTCGTGACTGGCAGCGGCAGCAAAACGCTTGATTACTTTGGGATAGGATAAACTCGGGAGAAGAACCAGCAAAAGTAAAAAAGATGTTATTTAACAAGTATGGACACCACTTTTAACCTGCAACCAGAGGTGTGATTGCACACCTTCCATCTTCTTATTTTGTGATGAAAGTGCTGCATGTTGTATTTTCCAATCTGCCTGATGCTACAGAAATGTTCCCTTCTAGGAGTTGAAACCCCAGGAGGAGGCTGAATTAAGACTAAAGGTGACATTTGTAGTGAGCAGGGCATGATTTTGTTGCGTAGGCTGTTAACCAGACAGAGACATAGCCCTGTGACTCCTGCACTTTACTACTGTGAAGGTATTAAATGTCCACTGAGGTTACATCAAACAGTCCACAGCTCACCAAAGCTCTTGGCTTTCAAATGTTGATTGCATTGCATGCTTTTCTGGCTGAACCTGCTGTTCCACAGATGAAGGAGGTCTCTCATCAGTGAGGAGCTGTGCAGTCAGTTCTCGTCCTTCAGTGTCCGGTTATAGCTTTTCCTAGTGAATCCAGCTCGAGTCTTCCTCACTGCAGTCAGGGTCCATACCTTGCTCTGTCCCGTCAAGCACAGAGAGCTTCCTATTTCCTTCTTCCCTGGAGCACTTTTTGATGTTTTTGATGGACAGAGCCACCTATAGGTTAGTGTAAAAATGACCTTACACGCTTTATTTATCAGAGAGAAGAGAGAAAACTAAGCTACATCCACCAAGCCCATGCACATTTAGACAACTCAGGAAGAACAGGTGAGAGATGGAGCAGCAGCCCCTCTGTTCATGGTGGTGCTGAGCTTCAGCAAAATGCACACAGACCTTGTCTCCAGAATGGGACCCTGCTGAAGGTCACCCTGGGATATGACTGGTGAGAGACCACAGACATTGAGATTTCTGTCTCAAAACCAGCTTTGGCTGTGGAGTTATGCTCCAAGGAAAGGAAGCCTGGCCCTAGCAATCGGAGATCGTAGGCCTATGCTTCCCATCCTAGGCTATACCTGTCTTTTTAGCAGGGCCTGTTGCGATAGGACAAGGGGTAATAGTTTTAAAGTAAAAGGGGGTAGATTTACATTAGCCATAAGGAAGAAATTTCTCACAATGAGGCTGGTGAAACACTGGAACAGGTTGCCCGTAGAGGTGGCAGATGCCCCATCCTTGGGAGCATTCACTGTTACACTAAGCAGCCGTTGCCCTCCTCACACCAACGAAGCAGAAGCCTCCCCTTCAAACAGCTGAACGCACTCTGCTCTTCTGCGCATCTCGTCCTATTCCCGGGCCTGCCTGCCCTGCCCCGAGGCACGCTGCACACCCACTTTCTGGCCTTAGATTTGTTTTGCCGTTGTCATTTGCCTGCGCCAGCCTCTAGGCAGAGAGCAGACAAGCAGCCCTGATCCACCACTGCTGATGGTTTATAACCTTGCCAGCAGCTCCAGGGCTTCCAGTCACCGAATGGGTTAATGGCTGCTACCAGAAGACTTTGCAGTTTTAGGCTTTCTTTAACAAGGGTCCAACATGCACCTGAAATGTAAGTGGCTTTTTTTGATTATTCTTTTCTTCAGCTCAGTCCAAGGTCAAAGCCAAGAACAATACAGAGGAGCAATCGTAAATCACACAAAAGCCCTCTGCAAACTTCCCTGCAGGACTCCAAAGCACAAGTGTATTTTTATTCTCCCCGTGGCTTTTCAGAGGGAAGCTGGGAACAGCGTCCCTGGGTCACAGACAGGGAAGCTGAGGCACACAGCAGCTGAGCACCAGATCCCAAACTTATTCAAAACAGGAACTAGATCCTCCTTGGCTTCAGTTGACTTTAAATCACAGAAAGCCAGGTGAGATGCCCAGTTTGTTTACTATAAACAAGCTTACTTAAGCAAAACCAAGGCTGTTTCTTTAACGAAGGAAAGAAGCAGAACTGTGAGGGAAGGAAGCGTGGCAGCGGAGCCAAGGAGGGAGGGTGAAATAGAGAGATCTCATATCTGAGACCCCAGCATTAATTCATATGTTGATGAATGCCATAAATCAGATTGCAATCAGCCTGCATTCTCCAGGGACCTATTCCGTGTAACGAGGCAGAGCCGAATCTGTTCCAAATCCAGAGAACTTCTGGAGTTCCTTCCTTCCCCACCCTCAATAAGTAAATAACATTGGAGAAGAAGAAGGTATTAGCTGTGAATGGATTTTAATTGAAGCAATGGTAAATTCATTTCATAATCTTTAATTAGCAGAGATGTTTGCTGGAAATGTAATTTACAGGAAGCTTGCTCCTTTGCTTGGAAGTCACTGGAAGGTCCTAGCGATGGGGCTGAGAAGGAGCTGTGGTCTCTGCAGTCTTGTAAATAATGCATGAAGGCTCAGGATAGAAGGCACTTGTCTCTCGGGGTGAATCAGGTAGAATAGGCAAAGGGTCTCACAGAAAATTGGGATCCTTGCTCCAGGCAAACCTCAGTCCAGCTTCTGGCTGCAGCTGAGAATCAAGCAGGAAAAAATTATTCAAGTCAGATGATGGCTGGGTTTGATGGTCTGAGTCTGTGGTTATCCACCCTTCACACACACAGCCCCTCTCCAGCTCCTGACCTTATCTTGAACCTCACCGTTTTCTGCAAGCAGTTTCCCCTGTCCTTTTGTTTTACTCAGTCACCCAAGACCCTCTGGATCCTCTCCTCCTGCTGCACTCCATGAACCAAGGCCCACACAGGTCCCAGAGTTCATCTCCTGGTACAGCTAGCTTAGTGAAGGTGTGCTGGGCAGTTTTTGGGAGCAGTGAAGAGAGTAGGCAACCATTGGAACAATTCTTCTTTCTCCAACCTGTTCTCCACTGCAGGATGCTCTCTCATCTCAGGACACTTTCAAAGCCCCTCACTTCAGGAACAGGACATGTCACGAGGGATCCTGAGCAAATGATGAGTGGCTGGACTGGAGACATCCAGAGGTCCCTTCCAGGCAACGTGCCTGTGAGTCTCTGAAACTAAATCACCCTGTCTGGAGCTCCCAGTGAAAGAAATGGCTATGAGTCATGAATGGTGATTAAGGACAGCTTTAGGTGCAGAGAACCAGAATAAAATCATAGTGCTTGTTTCTGTGCTCGTCTTCTCTCTGTTCATGCTCCACTTCTTGCCTGCTTATGCTCGGATGAAAGCAAATTTCCTTTCATCTCAATTCCTAGCAGAGCTAGAGTTGTCCCAGCAAAGGGAATGTGAGCCGGTTCTACTCCTGAAGTCTGTTGACATGTTGCTAAAAAAAGCCCCAATTACTAGGAGAGGAGAAAGGGAAAGAAAAGAGATTCTGCCTTTCCGTGCTGAAAACTTTGTGGGGTGTAATTGAGAGAGCAGAACTACCTTGGCAAATACTTGGTGCCAGCTGGGAAGAATTAGCTTGACGTGTGAATCCCATGTTAGGTTTCTTAAGCCAGTCATGAGAAACCAAGCCCATTCCCTGGTAATCTGAGGGCACTTTGCAAGGAAGCCATGGGAAGAGCGCTTCCTGTGCCCTTTAATCAAACATGGTCTTCAGACTTGATGCCAAGTGTGGACAACACATCTCCCATGCCTCAGTTTCTCCTTGATAACAAAGGAATAGCTGCATGTGTAGTACCTGGGGTCCGTGTGGTTGGAGAGGGGGTAGGCCTTGGTACCCCATGCCCACACACAAGGCCAGCCTCTACCACCTGAGTGTGGGCACGGGGAGGTGTCCCAAAGCTGGGGAGTCTAGCAGGGACTGCACTCATGGATTGCTGTCTGTGGGGAGATCTTCGTTTGGGGTGGCCATGGAGCACCCCTCATGAGACCCAGGGATGGGATGCTACAGGAATGGATAGGTCCAGCCTCCCTCATTCCTGTAAATAACGGGAATGAAGCAAAGCTGAAAGGAGATGCCTTTCTGGACGCAGCAGGGAGCTCCTATTTTCTTTCCCCTTCATTAAATACTGTGTTCTCCTCTAATGAAGGGGCCATCCAAAGCAATAATGAAACTCTTCTTGCATCTCAGTGTTTCAAATGCCACTTCCCCTTCCCATGCCGAGATGAACTCAAGCTTCAGCAGCTCCAAGGGTGGGCTCCTCACTGCCGCCTTGCTGTTTCTCTAGCAAAATAAAAGCAAAATTAGTTCCCCACCAAGAACTGCAAAGCACCCATGCAGGGTTTTTTTTCTGTTCATCCCTTCTCCCCCTACATCAATAACACCGTAATCTCCTTCCTGCCGGGCTCTGCCACGTGCCGCCTTGCTGGAGAAGGGCAGCATGGTGCTGCCACGGGATTTTAAGGGATGCCTTCTCCCTGCACTGTCACTGTCCATGTTGCCCAGCAAGGAGGCACCACTGGGGTCCAGCTAAATCTGACTGGTCTGTGCTTTGCCTTAGATCTTGGGTTCGGGTGTGTTTCTACAGGGTGTATCATCACCAGGGTACACCATCCCCAGCTATCTGGAAATCTTACATTTCTGGGGACCCCCAGCACAACTGAGCCACCCATGGTGCTAATGAGTGTCTCCTCTCCGTTTTAGATGTCGTTAGGTAGAAAGTCCCCTCAAAGCTACGAACATCCTCACTTGTGTTAAAGATTCAGCAGCTGGTGCCTGCTGCCTGGGAGAGGCTGGGAGCTGCAGACAGGCGATGCCCTGCAGAGCAGCGTGGCCAGCCAGAGTGTGCTTTAAGAGGCAAATGTGCCAGGTACCCCACCAGCTCCGGGTGTCTGCCCCTCAGATCTTGGTTTTGCCCAGGACGGGGCAGCCTCTCTGCTGTGAGGATGGGTGGGGATGGCAGCAGCTCCAGGAGTGACTCTGCAGACACAGCGGATGGCCTGTAAGTGTCTCCTCATCTATCATCAACGTGAAGTTCAATTACAGCCTATTGGGGTTTTCTCAATTTGCCAGTTAATTAATAAAATCTGCATCACAGATGAGTTCTATTTACATAAGAGCTGAAGGAGGCAAGTCTTCATCTTACTTAATAGCAGTGAATATTCAGATGTCAGATTAACTCATTGCTCTCGGTGCCAAATAGTTATTTACATAGTCGTGTTTTAAAGATATTCTGAATTTCCACTTTCTTATTGTGAAACAGAGGCAGTAATGGGATCTTTGTTTTCTTTAGCCCTGGTTGTTTTATTGAAACAACTTCCAATAAGCTGCAAAACTGTTTCAGTATGAAGGTAGAACTCCCTGGCTAGAACAAGAGGTGCCTAAAGGGGCAATGACAGAGACTTATCATGGACAGGGCAGAGCTGGAAGGGAAGGATTGCTGCTCTTTTCCTCATAACTAGGTGTTTCTGAAAGCAAGCAAGCAGTAGATTTCATACAGACACAAGCAAGTACTTTTTCACATGAAGTGCAATTGTGTGGCCCACCCTGTTGCCACAGGATGTTGTGGAGGCTGGCATGAGATCCCGGAGGGATGTGACAAAGTGTTGGTGGATGTTAAACCCCGTGAGCTGAGTACAGCTTCTAGCTGATTAAGATCCCTGAACCACAGATCACCAAAGCTGGGAAGACTGGGTCAAGGCCACTTTGTATGTGTCCTGTTTCCATTGATTTTTATGCATTTTTATCCACTGAACAGGCTGGGTGGGCCACTGGTCTAAACCCATAAAGCCATTCCTACGGCAATTCAACAGATGATAGATAATTTGGAGAACAGGCAATACGGGTCCCTTTGCTTCTACTGTTGGTGGGAACCAAGCAGATGTGTCTGAGAAGGCCCAGAGCTCTGCTGGTATGTAGGG
>NW_010531349.1:20364-20783 GCF_000687285.1 Phaethon lepturus | reverse complement strand
CCTTTTCAGGTGAAAGCCACCTTTAGCCAGTCTACCACATAGAGTAACATAGCACAGGAGAGAGCTTCTCTTTGGGTATAATTTACACCTGACCTTTGTTGTTAGTGCCTCAGTATTGCCCTTGTCTGATGAGTTTCTTGGAGGACTGAAGAATTAAGAGGCTGTGGAGATGCCAAAAGAAATTAGGGAATATGATTGGGAAGGAAACCTGGGAAATGAACCTTGCTTTTTAATCAACGTACCAAGCAAAGCAGGGCTAATCAGCATTAATCAAGTAGAGCACTGTTGTTAGACGGAGGCCCTGATTTAGAACAGGGGGCTCTACTAATGACCCAGCAGAAGCAGGAGAGTTTTTCTAGCCAGAATTCCCTTGCCCAAGACAGTGATTGATCTGCTGAACGTGTATTGATCTGCTTTCC
>NW_010531349.1:0-20333 GCF_000687285.1 Phaethon lepturus | reverse complement strand
TGGGCTCTGCAATCATTCCTCCTTTTTGCACAGGGGGGCTGGGTGGCCTCCCCTGGAAGTGAGTCACGTGGCAGCAGCCACAAGCCAGGCAATAAAACAGCATCCAGTGGGAGTGAGGCATTTTTGTTTTCATTTTTCAGCCAGCATGTGGGTGTGCACGGCTCTGCCCTAGCAGCAGCTGTCATCTTGTAGGCAGAAACCCGCACCCTGCGAGAGCAGGAATTCCCTTGGACAGCAGCCACCACCCCACAGCGATGCCCAGTGGGCAGGTGGTTTGGGGGAGGCTGAACCTAGGGATGCTGAAACCAGTTCCCTGGGAGATGCCTTCAGCTCAGCTCTTCCTGAGCCCAAGTTGGATACCTGCAACCTGAGCTACCGTTAAACAGTGTGGACAGAAAGGAATGGGTCGTGTGGGTCTGCTTTTACCCCCACAGGGTGAAGATTGCCCCAGGGGGGCCAAGGTGGCCATGTCTACACTAGTACCTAAGAGAGCGAGGGCACTGTCCCATATTGGTCCATCCTCTCTCATCATTAGCATGATCCCTAGCATTGCTTTTGTCCATGCCAGTTAACACCCTTCTGGCCAGTGACTGGGCATAGCTATGTGGACAGGCAGGCCAGGACCTGCTCCCATATGGCAACATGGATGAAGCCACCAGGCTCTGAGGAGAAGAGCTTTGGCTAGACCCTTGGTTGTAGGCTGTACCATGGCCACCTGCCAGCGACCAGAACCAGGCCTGTTTTATTTGGGTAGCTGGGTGAGATCAAGGGGCTGTTGTGCTGGATACTGTCCTTTTATGTAGTGGGAGCTATTCCCAGTTGAAACATGGGTGGGATAAGAGGGACAGGTGGAGAATCTGAGGCACAAACCAGTTGAAGGACCTGCCTGGGGTCATTGGCAGATGTATATGCTCCATTTTCCTAGGACATGCCAGGTCTGTCTCCACACCTAAGAGGAGCCTCAAAGAGCGGATTTCACCTTCTGAGGTCACATCCCATGCTGGCTTTCAGTGAGTGACATGGGTGCTTCCTCTGCCGCTCCCACAATTAATTATCTACAAATGATTACTGTCTGTGCCGTTAAGTCGGGGTGTGCAGGCGATAACCTGGAGGCTGAGCACAGCGGGGACGCTGAGACATGCTCTGCTTTCTGGATGAGGCAGCTGTATTTTTTGGAGTCCTTGTTTCATTCCATTAGCCAAACCCTCCCCCTGCCTTGCTGTCCGCAATGTTTGAAGTGTCAGGCATGAAAGCAAAGCGAAGTCAATCAGATGTGTGAAGCCCTATTGGAGATAATTGCCAGGCTGTCTCTCAGAGTTCTCCTTGCTCAGCTGGGTCAGCTGGGGAGGGGAACATCATAAAACTGATGCCACCAACTTCTCTGTGATCTTTTCTTCTTCCTGAGCAGAAATGGGCTGAGAAACAGCATCTGAAGAAGGCATGGAAAAAAACAGCTGGTCTTGAGGGAATCAGGCAGATGGGCCCATTGCCTGCCGTAGAGGAGGCTTTTGTGAGGAGGTTATGGAGAGGACAAAGTCAGGCTCTTCATGGTGGAGCACAGTGGGAGAATGAGCAGCAATGGACATCATCTGGAACAAGAGAGATTCAGACTAATTATATACATCCTCCTTATACGGCATAGGCTTTTCCCCATGAGGACATTCAAACAGTGGGACAGGTGCCCAGAAGGGCTATGCAGTCTCTGTCCTTGGAGGATTTTAAGATCTGAGTGGACAAAGCCCTGAACAACCTTATCTCACCTCAGAGCTGACCTTGCTTTGGGCAGGAGGTTGGACTTAGAGACCTCCTGAACTCCCTTCCAACTTGAATTATCCCCTGACCCCAGGCACACATCCTTCTCAGTGCCTGAGGGGACAGAAGGAAGGTGGAGGTAGAGAGGTTGAGGCTGAACACCAAAGAAAGCCCTCCCAGAAGTAGGGAGAGGTAACTACAGAGATGTCTTAGCATGGAAAAGGGAGTTTATTCAGCATTGGCAGTTTCTAGGGACAGAGTAGATGCATGTGGATCAGGACCAGTGTAGGCAGACTTAATGTGACCTTGTGTTCCTTCATGCGTGAACCTGGGGCTCTGAGGTGTTTTTCCTGCTCCCCAGCCATCCCAGACTGAGTTGGACCTTCCCGAGGATGAAGGCAGCTCCTCTGCCTTTCACCTTCAGCACTCTCGGGACCTTGGGGTATCATGCCTTTCTCAACCTCTCATGTTCTTCCCCTCAAAATCAGCATTGGCAATGCTATCGAGCAACATCCCCAACGCTTTGTAGGAATCTCCACATCCCTTTCTAGAAATTACCCTGGGTGCTTTCTAGGAATTTTCCTCATTTATTTCCAAGAATTTCCCCATTTCTTTCTAGGAATGTCCCAGGACATTTTCCAGGAATGTCATGTGTTGTTTTCTAGGAATTTTGTAGGATGCTTTCTAGGAATTTCTACCTTGCTCTCTCTGAATGTCCCATGGTGCTTTCAGGAATCCATACACCTTTTCTCAGAATATTCCAGAATTCTTTCTAGGAAACTCCATGTTGCTTTCTGGGAATTTCTCAGGTTGCTTTCCAGGTGTTTGTCCCTAGACTTCTAGGATTGTCCCCAGGTGCTTTCCAGGAACTTCACATGTTGTTTTCTAGAAACTCCCATGATGTTTTCTAGGCATTTCCCACTGCAGTTGCTTTCTAGGAATCCTAGAAACCCCTTTTTGTTGTTTTACTAGACCCCTTCTGCCTTCATGCAAGTCTTTCTGAGGCTGTTTGCCCAATACTGGCATGGGGAAGTGGCTGAGGTGGTTTCATGGAGGCATCTTTCCTCTTTTTTTCCTCTGCTGACTTTTGTGTGGAAGTGTGCTTGTTATGGCAGCCCTGGGGACTATTTCCTTGCTGTGTTCTTGTCACTGCTATCTTTATGGAGACCTCAGAGATGCAGATTCCTTTCTGCCACTGCTGCCTTTGAGACTCTCTCCAACTCTCTTCCTAAGCAAACACTGGTCTGCTGCTTGCTCAGGGATCTGACCATGCCCAGAGCCACTTGGAATAACTCAGGTGTCAAAGTATCATTTGTTGAAATGGTGCTTAGGCCTCCAAGCTGATGTTGTGAAGAGCAGCAATGTCTTCTGCTCTGCCTTAGCAATAAAAGAGGTGCTGAGGAGATTTCTGCCACACAAAGCAGAGGTGGCTGCTTATCACTCCAGTCCTGTCCAAGCTGCCCAGGTAGAGTGATCACAAAGCATGCTGAAGAAGACACCTGGATCAGCAGTGAGAATGATGTGGAAACCACCGGTTCCTGTGCAATATGGTCGCATTAATCTCCTAAGGAGGTAATGTGGTTTGCATATAATGCCTGGAGATGAAAGATGGGCTGGAGATTTTAAGGCATTAGTGAAATCCAGGTGCTATGAAAGGCAACAGCAAAAGCCAGTGATGGATCCAGAATTGGTCCTATAGTTTCAAACCTTTGATGTGATGGTGATTTAGTGAGGGACCTTGGGTGTGACCTTGGCTTCCCACCAGCTCTGGGCTGTGACTGAAACGGTGAGGGCAGCCGTGCCTTTCTCTCCTTGTCTCTGTTTGTGTCAGAAGTATAGCAGATCTATTGAAGCTGGAACTTTTTGTGGGTAAAAAAAGAACAGTTTTGACAAATGTCTCAGTTAAAAAAGAGCTCTCTCATTCTTGAAAAGTTCTACTTTGACAACCAAGATTTTTAGTTTCCTAATTTGAAACACCCTTGTTCTGCAATTTAAGCTGATTATTAACAGCATGTTCAGAAGCTACTGAAACAAAACATTTTAATTGGCCCAAACCAGGTGGTTTTATTCTCATTTTCTTTAATTTTTAATTCATAGAAGCTTGAGATTTTGATCTTTCATCTTCAGTTGGAACAGAAGTAAAAAAAGAAATCTCCAAAAGCTTTATGAAGTAAAGCCTTTACCCGCAGTACTCTTAGCACTAGTACTTGGAAGAAAGGCTTGTCTCTTTATGCCTTTGCATGTTGATGGGCTCACTAAACCTCCCTCTCCTCCAGAAAAATAAGAATTGCAGCTTTCAGCTGGATGTTGCCTTGCAAGCAAATGCACTCAGCTGTGAGCTGGGGAGGCTGAGGCATAGGCACACATCTCTTTCAGCTGCTCCTGTTGGTAGGTGACATCTCCCAGTGTAGAAGGCAGGTAGGTGGGAGCAGTAATGTTCTTCCCTGAAAAGTTCCTAACCTGGATTTCTAAGGTTGGTGGTGATGTTTCCTCTGTGGGAAAAAGAGATGAAAGACTGTATTACCCCTCCTCCCTGAGCGTGCGTGCCTAGGCTCTCCTCAATGGTCATGCATGAAAGAGTGCTTAGTCTCAGAGCCCTTCAGCAGCACTCCCCATGAAGCAGGACCAGATGACCTTTTGTTGTACTCATCCAAGTGTGTGCAGTGCAGCTCTCAAGGCAAGCACAACAGATGTAAATATGCAGCTCATTTGAATGATGAGCCTTCCTTGATGAAGGAAAGCACTCTGGCGTGTTAACGGGCAGCTATTTGTTTTCCTCAGCCTCCATTGAGCTTTCCAATTAGCCAGAGAGCATGTGATGGAAGGACCTTCTGTTGAAGCAGTCACGCAAGCTCTGTGCTGTCCTGCACCCATTGGCTATAGGATAGTACAAGAAGCAGCTCTTGCCAGGGAAGGAAACTGCCTAGTACTCTGGGGAGAAAGCTGATCAGCCCCGGCATCTTCATAGAGACTTGAGTAATGAAAGACTAGTCTGTAGACCAGGGCCTGATACAGAAGATGGAGCATCAGGTGAGCTGGACAACTGTAGCAGGGGGCTTTCTGGTTCATTGAGCAGCAGCCGATTTTAGCAGTGCACTGGGATATTCACTGGGGAAGACAAGGTGGGGCCATTCCCTGATCCTCGTGGGTCAAGGAATGTGGCATTCATACAGGAGACTCAAATAGGACTTTGACTTAATATTGGGCATAATGGTTGGTGTAGCAGGTTTGTCAACATGCCAGATTTCTGCTAAGACCATCCAGAATCTATTTAACATAATTTGGCATTTCATAACTCTTAAAAATCTCTCCTATGGTTCTCTTAATGGCATGCAAAAACACAGACTTTGGAAGGAGGAAATAAATAAAAAAAAGGGCAAGCTAACAACCTTTTAATAAAAATCATACACAGAGCTTCATGGCAAAGGGAGGCATTCATTTCCCAACAGCCTCACTTAATATGGAAATAAAGGACAATCAATCAGAGACAGTCACACCCGCAGTACAGAGCAAGAAAAGACCAGGCTGGTGGCATGGGGGAAGACACAACAGAAAGAGGCAGCTCTAAATGTTTAATTTTCATGTTCCCCCCGTAGCACTTTTTGCCTTTTATGTAGTGCCTCTTTTCTTCCAGGTCTGCTCAGAAAGCTGCACTCACCGGGGGGTGTGGGGGGCTGCAGTGGGCATGCCAGCCTGCAGCTTGTGAGCTAGAAGCTCACAGTCAGAGACCTGGACCTGCCAGAGTAGCAACTAATGGTCCTGCCGACTCTAGTTCTTCACCTGAGACTGAACTGCCCTGGCCCTAGGAGACCTGACCCCTGCTCTGAGCCAGAGGGTTTTTTCCTAGAAGCGGAGATTTGTATTTCATCAGTTGCCTTCAGACAGTTTCTTTCACTTGTGCGATCCCTCTGTGTGGGGACAGCTCATGGCTCAAGGCCATGTTTTCCAGCCCTCAGTGTCCCTAGAGGGAAGTTTCCAAACCAAATGATAAGGATTCCAGCAATTCTCATGCTGATATGACCGTGCTCTTGACTATCCCCACACTGGGGTAGCCCAGGCAAGGGACAGAGGTGACGGTGCTTAGCAGAAGCTTGACATCAATTTAAGTAATGGGATTATCTGGGGATGAAGAGGGAGAGGGAAGACGGATGGGAAAGGTGAACGTCAGGGCAGGAATGAAGAGGGAGGGATGTGTGCTGTCCCCAGGGGTGGACTACACCTCACGATGGGACACCAGTCCTGCTCTCACAGAGCTTCTCAGTGCTGCTGTGGGTCCATCTCAGACTCCCTCCCTGTGAAGTGACCTGCTGGCAGGGAAATGCTTTGCAACAGGGACAGAGAAGCACTGGGATGTTCTAAGCTTCTCTCCTGGAGACTGCAAGATATGGTCACGGTCTTGAAGAGACACATGTCCCATGGTCCCTTTTCCTCTCTGCCACTGACAGCCCCTGTGACTTCTGGAAACTCACTTTCCCTTTTCCATGTCTTGATTTCCCTGGTCTGAAAAATAGCGCTGATTATTCCACTACCCCCTGCTTTCCTGGCTGGTTTCTACCAGCTGTCAAGAAGGCCTCTTTGGCAGAGGAAATAAAGACTTTTTTTTGACTGTATGACAGCATCAAGGCAAAGTTTATCTGACTAAGGAGGCCAGGAGGAAGATGACAGGCAGACAGCTGAGCAGAAGCAGGTCAGAGTTTCAAGCTGTGAATTACCCTGGATTCCCCTGAACTGTTCCTTAATCCTGGCTATTAGTTCTTCTGCCTGACACAGATGATTATTTACATATATCACAGTAATTTGGAAAGGAACAAAATATTTCCATCAGTCAGGGAAATTCTCCCAAGAGGAGAGAACAAGGAACACAGAAAACAGTGAAACCAACTTGACGGGTTCAAACAGGATGGGAGTGACAGGGAGTGATCTGGCATGGAGCGAGTTCAGAGGACTTGCTCCTGTGCTTCATGTCTGGACGCCCAGCTCGCATCCACCTTCAAAATCTCCCGCTGCTGCCTGCTAATAGCATCGCTCCTGCAGCTTGCATAAAGTCCAGTGCATTAACTCTAAGGATCAGAGGATCTTTGCATTGGGGATGATGTTTAGTGATGACTTTAAGGTGATGGATGAGGGTGGGCTTGTTTCCATTTTGACTTGGTTGACATCAGACTGATGATGAGTGAAAAGCAACTGGTTATTGACTGTGGCTGTTGTGGAAACATTTAGCTCGGTTGTTCAGGAAGCCTCAGCTGCAGAGCTATCTCTGCCTTCATTGATGCACAAGCAGTCATTTGGGTCATGTGAGCAGAATTTGGTGACAACCCTAATCAAGCAAGAACGCAGTGTGGTCAGCAATATGAGCAGGAGAGCCATCTTTTTCACTTGAAAATTGAGCACGTTCGATCTGAACTCTGGTGGCACACTGTAGTGTTGTTACGGGAAGATTTTTCAAATCAGAAGCTCACTTTCATGTAATTTTTAACATGCTTTTGCAAAGGTAGTGGCTCAGGGCAGACTAGAAAACAATCCTGATTTCATCCAGAGAACAGCTCCTGTAGCCAGAGCAAATTCCCTTTGAACTGCTTGTGAGACTGGATCTGGAGGGAAACAAATACTCCAGATGGAAATATGAGGGAAAGTACAAAATTATACAGGGCTCAGTTGAAAGTGTGCAGTACATGTTCATGGGAAAGCCGACCCACATGTGATCCCAGGAGCTGGGACATGACAGCCCAAACCTTGACTGTGTGGAGGGTGCTCACCCATCAGAGAAGCCATGGTGGGCAGGGATTAAACTGTCAATGATGCTCAAAGGGGACTTGCAGGGCTCTGACCATGTCTGGGCTTTGCTTTAGGCTCATGATGAAGGACAGAGACTATCTCCCAGTAGTTCCTTCAAGGTCCGGCCTGCCTGGTTGGTCTCAGGATGGCTGGGCTTGGGAAATCTTATGGAATGGTGTAAATAGGCAAGAAAATCAACCCCACCATAGCAATGGGTCTTCCATGCCTGACCAACCACTGTGCTACTGGGATCTTGCGCTTTCAGTGTCTCTTCTAGTTGACTGCACAGTCCTGCTGGTGCAGTTCAGCTGTGTGATGCTAATGCAGCAGGTATCTCCTGGCTCTAATGCTCATGAAATGCAAAATATCTTTATTTTTTTACCTGAAAGGAGGTTGTAGCAAGGTGGATGTCAGTCTCTTTTCCCAAGAAACAAGTGATAGGAGAAGAGGAAATGGCCTCAAGTTGCACCAGGGGAGGTTTAGATTAGATATTAGGAAAAATTTCTTCACTGAAAAGGTTATCAAGCATTGGAACAGGCTGCCCAGGGAAGTGGTTGAGTCACCATCCCTGGAGGGATTTAAGACATGTAGACATGGTGCCTAGGGACATGGTTTAGTGGTGGAGTTGGTAGTGTTAAATTAACGATTGGACTCAATCTTTAGGGTCTTTTCCAACCTAAATGATTCTATGATTCTATTATTTTCTCATGTCAGAGGAGCAGAGGGTGAGCAGTAGAGATCAAGACCCTACCAGTAATTTTTGGAGAGATGCAAACCACAGTAGTGCCCTCAGTCATTAAAGGAAGCGAAATGTGCTCAGCGCATGAGCAGATATGGTTGCAGTAATAGCACCGCCATAAACAGGTTTTTAAATGGGCACTGCAAAGTGGTGTCGCGAGGCAGCACTACGAAGGGGAGACGTTGATTATGGCCGCACAGCAGTGGACTGCTGGCAGACACCGGGTTATGGCAGAGACAGATGGCGGTGGAGGTGTAAATCCAGGCTGCACGAAGCACTGCCAGGCCCTGGAGACGATTAGTCACTTCGTAGGTGGAAGCATGGAGCCAGTGGGATGGCAGTGTAAAACTGTGGGACTGCGGGAGTGGGAGGGCATCTGACGTGTGTCCCCGAGCAGGAGGCAACCATGTAGGATTGCTGAAATGCTGGACAGGCAGGGCCTCTGCAGCCTCCAGCGCAGCCCTGCTCAGAGCAGGGCTGCCACCGCTAGATCAGGGCCGTGGAGGCCCAGTGAGTAGGAGGCCCAGGCAAGTGAAGGACCAGAGAGTGGAGGTCCAGTGAGAGTGAGACCAAGGGAGTGGGAAGGCTCAGGGAGTAGGAAATCCAGATAGTGGGAGGTCTGGGAAGTCAAGACCCAGAGAGTGGGAGGCCCATGGAGTGAGAGGCTTAGGAGTGTAGGAGACCCAGGGATTATGAGGCTCAGAGAGTGAAGGGGAGGCCAAGAGAGCAGAGGGCCAGCGAGTGGGAGGTCCACCAAATGGTGGAACTGAGCAGAGGCCCATGGAGTGGAAGGCCCACTGTTTGGGAGGTACAAAGCGTGGGACACTCAGAAAATTGTGTGGTGTAAAAAGTTGACTCCCAGCAAGTGGGAGGCTAGAGTGAGTGGAGACCAAGGGAGTGGGAGACTAGGAGAGTGGGAGGCCAACGGACTGAGAGGCCCAATGAATGGAGTCACAGAGAGTAGAGGTCCAGGAAAGTGGGAGGCCTGATGTGTAGGAGGCCCAGAGAGTGTGTCGCTACGGTGAGTAGAGGCCCACAGTGTGGGAAGAAAAGAAAGTGGAGGCTCAGGTAGCGGGAGGCCAAGGAAGTGGAAGGCTGAGAGAGTGGGGGGCAAAGACAGTAGATGCCCAGCAAGTGGGAGGCTACATTGACTTGAGACCAAGTGAATGGGAGACTCAGATAGTTGGAGGGCCAGATAGTGGGAGAAAAAGGGAGTGGGATGCCCAAGTAGTGGCAGATCAAGAGAGCTGAGGCCTAGTGAGTGGGAGGCTATGGCAAGTGGAGTCCAGGGGAGTGGGAGACTCAGAGACTGGAAGGCCAGAAAAAAGTGGAGGATGAAATATAGTGGGAGGTTGGAAAGAAAGTGGAGGAAGAAAGATAGTGGGAGACTGAGACATAGAGGGTGTCCAAAGGGTTACGAGAATTTGAAATGTAGTGGGAGTCTTTGAAAAAAGTGGAGACCAAAAGCTATCAGGAGACTAGAAAAAAGATGGAGGCTGAAAAGTAGTGGCAGGCTAAAAGGACGTGGGAAGCTGGAAATAAAGTGGAGGCTAAAAGCAAATGAGAAGCCAAGCAGTAGCTGGAGACTGAAATGTAGTGGGAGGTCAGAAACAAAGTTGAAGCTGAAAATTAGTGGGAGGCCAGAAAAATGTTGAGGCCAATCAGTACTGGGAGGCCAAGAAGTAGTGGGAGGTCAGAAAAAGAGCAGAGGCTGAGACATAGTGGGAGGCCAGAAAGAAAGTGGAAGGCTGAGAAGTAGTGGGAGGCCAGAAAAGAAATGGAGACCAAGTGGTAGTGGGAGGTCAGAAAAAGAGCAGAGGCTGAGAGGTAGTGGGAGGCCAGGAAAAAAATGGAGACTGAGAACCAGTGGGAGGCCAGAAAAGAAATGGAGGCCAAGTGGTATGCAGAGGGTGAACATAGTGGGAGACCAAGAAAAAAGTGGAGGCCAAGGTAGGGGGAAGCCAGGGAAATAAATTTGAGGCTAAGAGGTAGGGGAAGGCTGAAAGGTATTTATAGGCTGAGAGGTAGTGGGAGGCTAGAAAAGAAATGGGGGTCAAAAGGGTTGTGGGAGGCTGAGAGGTAGTAGGAGGCCAAAGAAAAAGAGAATGCTGAAAGGTAGGAGGAGGCAGGAAAAAAGGTGGAAGCGGCAAAGTTTTGAGAGGACAAGCAGTACTGGGAGGCCATAAAAGAAATGGAGGCTGAAAGACCATGGGAGGCCCAGAGGTCGTGGGAGGCCAGGAAATAAGTGAAGGCCAAGAATGAAGAGGTAGTGGAAAGCTGAAAGGTAGCGGGAGGCCAGAAGAAATTTGAAGTCGAGAGGTAGTGGAAAATGGGAAGAAATGTGCAAGGCCAAGAGTACTGAGTGGCTGAGAAGTGCAATGCTGGCATGTAGCAGGAGGTCAGAGAAATAAGTTGGAGGGTGAGAGTTAGTGAGAGGCTGAAAGGTATTTATAAACTGACTGGCAGTGGAAGGCCAGGAAAGTAATGGAGGCTGAAAGACAGTGGGAGGCTGAGAGATGGTGGGAGGCCATAATGTAGTGCCTTACTATTTCTTTTCCTCCTCCCAACCATCCAGGGAAAGATGCTCAGATTTCAGGGATGAATAGATGTTGGAAAAGAATTTTCTATTTCATTACCCTACTCAACATCTCTGAGAAGGTATGATAAGAAGTCAATTCTTCCCTTCCTTTTATTACTGGTTGGCAATAAGCTATTAACAGAAAAAGAACTGGAAACATGCTTTGCTACCTTATATTTATTTTTAGTTGTCTCTCTGGGCCTGATTTATCACTTTGCCTCACCTGGGGCTGTCAATGGACCTGTCATCAGCACCATGCTCTGGTCCCCATGTTCAGGAGCTGGAGTGTCCTGCCCCGCCCCGTGAGGGCCACCACTTGCTTTCATCCAGGAGCAGCCCTGCTCTTGCTGCTCTCAGACACCCAGCCTGCTTTTGTTTCCACCTGAATTGTGATTGGCAAATGCACAAATATAAATGTTAGCTTGAGTATTTACTGAAAAGATTAAGTGTCCTTCCACCTCCTCTTTTTTTGGTTGCTCCTATCCTATTGCCTGATATGGCTCTAGCTAAGCCCCTTTTGCTAGTTAAATGGGTGCTGTCCTGCCCCTCCCCAGGGAGCAGGAGCTGGATTTTGACATCCAAAGCTGGTTATTCTTCTTCGGGAGCTGAAAGAATAAGTGCGTTTTTTCATCTTCCTCCTGAGTCAAGTGTGGGACAGGACCAGCCTGATGGATCATCGTGTCCCTGGTCTGATGGGAGTGGGGGTGTGCCTGGGCTTGTGGTATGTGGAAGTGTCGCAAAGCTGCAGAGGTCACGACTCCCAGCCCTCCTGTTTTCTCCACCTTAGGCTGGAATTGAGCATTGCCGCTGGGGCTTGTTTATTCCACATGCCCTCCCCAAGGCTACAGAGCTCTAAGTTGGCCCAAAGTGCTACATGTCCTCCTAAGGCAGGGGAAAGAGGTTATGGGCTGACCTCTACAGCTTTTGTACAAATAGTCTCTGCTGGTAGCCCGATTGCTGCTGCCTCCGTCCCAGCACTTTGTATACTAGAGGATTTGTTAGGAAAGAGATCACTGAAACATAGATCCTCCTCTTCTACTTGGGGAAATTACTTTCCCTATTTCCACCCCTCAATGCTCTTGGGTGTAGCTGTGGTCAGGGCCTCTTTATGCTTGCATACATTTGGATCGAGTCTCCAGTTTTTCACTATCCCAGAGAGCTCTTAATATTTTCATGCTTCAAACCTAAACCCACTATTCTTAACTGAAACTTCCCAAACTGTCCCCTGTGTAGAATGCAGACTGAGCTGGTCTCAGCCAAGAGGTTCTCCTCTTGGAGAACAATCAGATATAAGAGATCAATATGAGAGCTTCTTCCATCTGTGTCCTGATGATGCCATTTCTGGAGGCTTCTCTGCTCTTCAGGCAGTAAGTGCAAGAGCCCTTGCCTCCTCTGCGGCACTGTTAGCTCATTTTACTATTAAAACGACAAATGGTGGAGGGTGGGGATACACCTACCTGTCCTTCAGTAGCAGTATTGAAAAACATTCTTAATTACAACAGGATCATGCTTCTACTCAGGTGGTCTTGCCTGCAGATGGGTGGTCCTGGGGAAGGCTACAGATACATCATCCTCTCCAAGGTGCAGCTGTGTGTTTTTCCAAACGCAGGACTTGAGAAATTGGAACATCTTTTTCCTTGAGAGTTTGAGGACTGGATGGATCCTGGCTCAGAAAGGAAGTTTTCCTTGAGTTTTGCTTGTTACTGTGCTGTAAGTACCAAACGGATCCAGTGCCGCTTTGGATGGATGGATGGATGGATGTGCAGGACAGACCAATAGATGTGGGCAGGAATAAAGGAGTGGAAAGATGGATGGTAGCAATGGATGTGTGAGTAGAAAGATGACTGTAGCAGAGACAGACCAAGGCCTTTCAATCAGTTATGGGATCTCTTGTTCCGCTTAAGGGGCTGTTGGCTGGGAATTTGTCTAAGACTCCTGAAGTAACAGGGGAAAAGCTCCTGCCTGACTCCAGCAAGATTTGTTCAGTTATCATCAATGTGTCTCTGTGCATCTATGAATCCTGCTGCCTGTAATAGCACCTGGCCAAGGGGAGGGTGTTCTGACCCCTAGCAGAGCACACATCCCTCCCCAAAGCATCTGCCTTTCTCTCAGGTCTATTTCTGTCCTCCAGTGTCCTTTGATCCCCACTTCCAGGGGATGCTGCGACTCTTTTCTGCTCTACTTTTTTTCTTGCTGTTAAATAAGCATTTTACTTTAAAGTGAGAAGACAGGGGTGAGCAGAAAGGTTAAACCAGTGACTCTGGCACCTAGTGAGAAACCCATTCCCCACCCACAATGGGGAGTGTATTGTTTTGACAGTTGGTTTCAGGTTGCTTCTCTTCCTTCTTCCCTTTGGGGATCTGGCAATATTATGCAATCATTATGTTGGTTTGCAGATTATTTTGCATGGCTTCCCTCTGGTTCCTGTCTCATAAGGTCCTTCGTAGCTCCCAGCTACAGTGTGATAGGAGGGACCGTGCACTGTGCTGTGCAACGTGACAGTCGGTGGGCTTTGAGTCACCAACTCCAGGCCCTTCCTGCTGTTGAGCCTGTCTAATATGGGGAAAAAGAGAACCCCATCCAAAGGACCAGTCCAGCAAATGGGCTTAGCTCCAAGCATGTGAATAGTGGGTCCAAATCCTTTTGAGGAGACCTAGGGGTCTCCTGGAAGATGTGTTTGAGTTCAGACCTCACTTACTGGTAGCAAAAGTGCGTGATTTGAAGGCAGAAGTTCTGCCTCTTTTTTGAGGGAGGGCTATGACATTTGGCAGCGTTTGTTTGACCCAGCAGTTGGGGAAGGGTCAGAAGGAGCAGATGGCATCTCAATCCTCATAATGATCTAAAGGCATCTTCTTGGAGCTGACCTGAGAGATGCTTGTGAGATATGGACCGCTGACTGCTACATGTGAGCCCCGTTGCCTGACAAATGATGGGGTGACCAGGCTGCCTGCTTGGGGAGGGAGTCACCAGGGAACTAGCTGCTGGCCTTACCCTGCCTATTTATGAGGACAAGGAAATATCACCTCCATCCTGTGACGGTGCCAAGGCTTCAGCCACCCCTGGTGTAGAAAGTGCTTCTTGGCTCTTCTTGGCTTGTGGTGTGGCTCGTAAGTGCAGAAAGAGTATCTTCCTAGGGCTGCAGTAACCAGATTTTAACAGGGCTGGAGCTTTCCCTCCTTGGGTTCTCAGCTGTTCAGGCCACAAAGACCACTGTGAAGATCAGACTCATGTGGTCTCATGTTCCCAACCTATCATTTCAGTGGACAGGTTATATGAGGACCTGCAGCTTTTTTCAAGGCAGACTCTCCCCACACTGTCTCTTATTTGCACCCAGTTGAGTTTATTGCTCACAGACTCTCTGGTCGGAGACTCCTATCTGATTTTCTTCTCTGCAACCCCCCACTGGGTGCTTTCCAGTGCTTCCCCAGCTCACTCTATAATCAGATCAGCTCCCCGCAGGGATCCATGGAGGGACACTCATTCTCAGTGTCTAACTGATTGGGTTTGTTTCAACACAGGCTGATTGTGAAGAGGTTTTCTCAGGGCTGTGTGGTAGCTCTGTCTTTGGAAATGGAAATGCCCTGCTATTTCAGCAGTTAATCATGGCCTTTTGCTGATGAACTCTGGCTGAGCTTTCCACAGAGGTTTTTCTTTGGAAGGTTTCTATTCCAGGTGGTGTGTGGTTTTCTTTTTTTGTGTGTGTATGTGTATATTGTATATTTTTCTCCTCCTGTTTGAGGCTGGATGCAGGAGGAAACAAGAAAAGGGACAAGCATCAACCTGCAGCCAAATGTCTTGGCTTGACTTCTGTGCTCAGATTCCTCCTTTGGGAAGATGTGGCCCTGGGGCTGACTTGCTATTTTCTTGGTTTGCAGCTTGCATTTTGAAATGACTCTTGCCTGGATCAGAGCTGGTAACCTTTTTAATCATTCTGGTGCAGGTTTCTTTGTGGCTCTGTTCTCACTGCTCTGTTGTAACAAGTTTCATTTATCCAGCTGCACCCTCTCTCTGCTTCTGTGCATTTTCTGTGACCAGTCACACCTCCATCTGCATGCTCACAGACCACCCAAAGGCATTTAATGGTGACAACAGTAGCGAGGTATGAGCCCAAGCTCTAGCTGGGTAGAAGCTTTCTGGCAGGGTGGTTGACCTCTATGTTAGGTGGCCAGATCCCACCTCAAGACTGGAAGTGTCTCTTGGTGTTCCCTGTGTAGGACCTTCTTCTTGCACTGGAAATTTTTTTGGTCTTCTAGAGGGCTGCAGAAATTCAGTCTCCTACTTTCTCCAAAAGGAGGATGTGTTCATTAAAACAGACTGTGCTCCATGCTCAATCTCCAGCCAGATGTATTCCCCTGATGGGCTTTCCTATTGTTTAAGCCAATAGACTCCAGGCCTTCTCCCAGTGAGCTCAATCTCTTATCTGCTGTTTCTATAGCAACCTCTTATCCTAAAAGAGCCTGAAATCCTTTTGTAAACACAGCTTGAGGATATGCCCACAAACACACACAGGAGGGAGGATGGCAGGTGCCCCAGAGTCCAAAGGGCCAACCCAAGAGGAAGTCAAGAGTCATCTTGTACCACTGTGGCTTTGCAGGCAGATTTGAGAGATTTATTTTTGCCAGTCCAGCTGGTGCTTTAATAACTCTACTGCTGTTTTGCACTCAGAGGAAAAGGGTAAGAAGACCTGTTGTGCCTGTAAGTGGCTCTGGCTCTGGGCCACTGCAGGACCTTCACGGCCTGGCTCACAGCCCTTGGCCTCCTCCTGGCAGCCATGTATCTAAGGAAGCCTTGATCCAGCATCCCGGGACAGCAACGGAGAGATTCCCTTGAGTTTAATGGGGATGGCTCACATGTGGTATGAGCAGGGCCCAAGCTGCTTTCTCTGCAAGATTGTGAAGCCAAGCACAATATGCCATTGGGATATAAACACAGTTAGCAAACTCAAATATGGTCCCATATTTGTGATGGACCATAAATCCTTGTAGCTCCCCTGGTTAAATCCAGCATGGACCACAATTCCTCTGAACACAACTTTGCTACTGCTCCCGTGTTCCCCAGGGATCCTGAAGTCCTTCCTCTGGCTGAGACACTGTGTCAGTAGTGCATGCTGAATGCACTTGCTAATAGTTATTATTCTATATTTGCCTGATCATGGCACACAGATACCAAGGTTGGTGGCAATACGAACAGCTGATCTGCCTTCAGGGATAGAGACATTCAGCTTGCCTTTGGCCATGTGTACCTGGTAGCTACTGAGGTCCTTGAGTTCCTCAGTGGCTGTGTGGGACTTAACTGCTCAGGGATATTTTTCTACCCTTGTCTGTCGATTTTTGGCCTGAAATTTTCTAGAGGAAATCTCATAGCATAGAGAGCATATTTTCCTACCTTCTGCCTAGGATAGACAAAGGGGTGGCATAAAGCCCACATGAATGCTCTGAAGAAAAACTTTCTGGTCCTCCATCATCACTGAGACCAGTAAGCAATGGATGGACACCCACAATATGTTTCTGGAATGGCTTTAGTGAAGCAGTAGAGAGCAACTGATTTTCCCCAGCATGCAGGCAGTCCAAACCATCTGGAAGCTGAAATAAATGTTTGATGGCAATGTTTCCAGCACAGGCCAGAAGAATTATTTGGTCTTCCTCTGGCATTTCCTGATAGACAAATTGAGGACAGCTGAAAATGTCAGGAAAACACATCTATAGAGGTGTCAAATTCTGCTATTCCCAGGAAGGCATGGTTGACTATGTATGTGGGTAAGCTGATGAAGTGCCTTCAGAGTGACCTCAGAAAAAGCGCCCAGACACAACCTCTTCTTAACAAGTCTTTCCTGGAAGTCCTCAAACACTTACTGTGCTCTACTTGAATGTGCCAATGGCCTTCTGAGGATGTGCTTCTGCCTCTGCCCAGCTCTGTTGCAACACCAGTTGTGTGAATGATTTTGAGGATGTGGAAGTTGTGGTTTAGCACTTAATCAACTTCATTGAAAGGAGCAGAGGGGTTGGGTAGCAGAGGAGCAGAGAATGTCTGTGGTGTAGCAACACAAAACAATTGGCATCAAATTATGCTGATTATTCATGTATTAATTAGAAAAAGGAAAAGCTCTGGAAGAGGCTCAGGCTGCTAATTTCCCTCCTGAGACCAGCACAGAGAGGTCTCTTAGAGCAAAATCCACCCCCTGGGAAGCCCTCTCTCGGCCTAGCTGAGGTGACATTAATAACACAAGCCCAGGGAACTTGTCCTGGGGTTAATGTGGCTGGTTAGACAGGGTGAGGTGACAGTGTCTTCTCACAGGCTTATGTTTCACCTTCTCTCCGAGGGTTGAGTCTGGGTGGAAATACAGAGCTACCCTGTTGACACTTGGGTGTCAGCCCAGACACTGTCACCAGCTGCTCAGCCCTGGAATGGGGCTGGTGATCTTCACAGACAGAGGTCTGAGAGCTGATGGTTAGAAGTAAACCAAGAACCGTCACCTCTGCAGGTGAAGAGATCATCCTTATGCTAGACTGAAGCATCAGACCTTCTCAGGCAACCCTCACTGCAGGGAGCCGTGTTTGTTCATAAGAAGATCTCTGCCAGCTGTGAGACGCTGGAAGGGGAGCAAGGAGGAGAAAACACGGTTGTTGCTGGGAGACAGGGAATGACAATGGTTGAAGTCACCTCTTTGGTGTGTTGTGTTTTTTTCTTTTTTCTCACAGGCTTGTGACTGTCTGTACCTGTGAAAAATGGACTCTGAAAGCCAATACACTGGAGAGGGAGGTGTGAAAATCCTGACCTCGGAGATGCTGTGAGTGTGACTCTTTTGGTGACTTCATTTATTTTGCTGCTTTACTTTAAGGGTGTGCTGCTCTGTAGTTTAAACCCTGGCCAGAAGTTCAGCTCAGTTTTAAGCTTTTGGTGTGGATTGATCTTTAGATCCCACTCCTTCTTCTTTACAGTTGCTTATTGCCAGTCTAAACAGTGTGGTGTTGGGACATGTTCCACCCCAGAGGTGATTTGGGCACTTGGGGTTTCTCACCATAAGGAAATCGGTCAATCCTTGAATGCCATTGTTTGTGCACAACACACAGCAGTTTGATGTGGGTCAGGGATTAAATTGCTGGACTGGGTGAAATCTTCCCTTCCTGCCCCCACTGAGGGGACAGGAGAGCCTAAATAATCTCAGCAACAACTGAGATTTTACTAGAGGAGGGTCAGTTATGAAGGTCTTGCCTGCCTCACCCAAGCTGTGATCAGGGCAATCTTGCTTTCAACAAGCAGGTCAAGTAGCAAGAGCAATGCTCCTTTGCTTACTTAAACAGATTATTTGCCTTACTAATGAAGGAAGAAAATATGAGCAAGAATAAACTGCTCCAGTCCTGCTGTTTTAGCTAAGAGCCTGTATGAGTGTACTGGTAAGCAGAGTGATCCCATGGTGAGAAGCCTGGTCACAGCTGTGTGGGAGTGGGCTGAAGTGACAGACTAAAACATGTGTGAGTTACAAGTAGTCAATGGAGAGATCTCCGAGCTCCTCAGGGCCTTGCAGCACGAGGAGCAAGGATTCTTGGCTGAACCATGCCCGTGGCTTGGGCTGACTTCAGCTTTCCATGGGAAACCCTCCCTGTGCTTGCCAGTCTGGCTGCTTGCCTGGATTAGTGCTGGGGTGATGGATGGTGGTTTGGATGTCACCCAGGCAATGCAACCTTGGTCTTGTGCTCCTGGGCATGCAGCATTGCCTGCGGTTGTGTGTGAAGGCTCATACTCCCTGCTCTTCCCCATGGCTGTCACAGGAGACGAGCAGCCCTGATCTCCCCAGAGAAATGCTAACCTGCTTCTCCCAAGCAGTCCATGAGAAAACCAACAGCCCTTGGGGACAGTGAATTGAAGAATATGGAGGAATGAGATGGAAAGCCTTTCAGAGCCAGTGCCCAAACAGGTCTGACTGGGAACTGTGGTGTTAGCAGCAGGGCTCAGTTGTGAGAGGTTGGAGAAATGACCATGAAGATGGCTGCTTGACTGTTCAAACTAGGACTGGGTCCCTGGAGAGGAGCATTGTGCAGCTGCTGAGTTTGGGTTAGGATGACCAGTTATCCCTATTTAGCCAGCCCAGTCTGGAGGTTCTGAAAAAGCCCTCGGGAGTCTCTCTGGGACATGGGATCTCTCAGTACCTACCTCAAATCAAGGCTTTGGAACTGCCTGCTGCCAGTGCTATGGCAGGACAAATGGGGACAGAGAGCTCAGCCCCAGCCTCCCGCAGGTCCTGTAACTTGGTGCTTGCTCCATCCTGGACCAGAGAACCAGCAAGATATTCCTTGAGCAGCAGAGCTTAAAAAAAAATTCCTGTTTTTCTAAGTTTCCCTGGGGTCTAAAAAGGTATGAGGTGGGGCATTGCACACTCTCCCAGGGTGCTCTCTGGTGTCTAGTACGGGGCTGAGCTGTCCTCGCAGCCTGTTCCAGTGGCATGCGCACAAACCGAGTTTTCTGGGAACCTTCACATTTTGAGCTATGTGGGTTGAAATTACCTGACTGATTCAAAAGTTACAAGGGTGGGCTAACACACAGGCTTACACATGGTGTGCTGTTGCCTTTCTTTAGAAAACCCTGTTAATAACAGTAATAAAGCCAGCAGCTTTGCGGCTCTGGTGATGTACCAGCATGCTGTCATGCTCTGATGGCAAAACACTTCAAGCAAGCAGAATGTGATGGGCCTGCAGAGAGACATATGTTCCTGCTCTATTATTTTTATTGTTCTTAATAGTAGTGTTTTTGAAAGCCCTCCATTTCCTGATCGCACCTTTAAGTGACAAAAGCTGGTCTCCATACGGTGAGAGGGCAGGAGGAGAGACCTGGAGGAGGCAGGCAGCAGGGACAACCTCTCAGGCAGTCGCTGTTTAAGCTCCATGGCTGCGGGCAGAGCGGGTTGTGCTGTCGAGATCGCAGTGTTCCTGAGAAACCATTTGCTTCATGTTTAACCCTCTCTGGCTGCTAGCAGCAGGGCATTCTGAGGAAGCCTTGCAATGCTTGATCAGCTCATTGTTGTACAAGCTACCCTGAAGAGGACCCAGTACTCTGCAGATTAGTGATGGTCCATCTGGACTGACTTACAGATAGAAAAAGCACCTGGGCTGGTTTCTTCACTGTCCTTCCTGAAGTCATCTTTGACACCTCTCTTCTGAAGCACTCAGATCTTGGTAGCCAGCTTCAGCTTGAGCAGCATCATGGACCAGGACAGGGAGAGAGTGCATTTACTCTTCCCCTATTGCCCCCAGCTCTTAACCAAAGCAGGAAAGGGGGGTGCAGCCCCCACAGGAGCCTCTTGGAGTGGGATGCCTCTGGGGATGCAGGGCTGGGCTTCCCTCTAAAACTGTATCTTTTGCTCAGAGTTGACCAATTCCGTCCTGTGACGTTGTTTTTTGAACTACTTTATGAAAAAAAATTTGGTCCCAGGGAGTTCTTGATTCCCAATCCCATCCTACAGGTTGCTTTATTATCCAAAGGTAACAGAGGAGT
>NW_010531348.1:33505-50556 GCF_000687285.1 Phaethon lepturus | reverse complement strand
CCCTGCACTTGGCCTTGTTGAACTTCATGAATGGGCCCATTCCTTGAACTTGTCCAGGTCCATTCAAAAGGGTTACTTCTCTCAGGGGAAAAGGTGAAGATGCCTTTCATCCTCATCTTGCCTGTAGATAAACATGTCTGCATAGGGGCATTTGTTGGTGTGCTGAGCAAAACCCAGTGCAGGCAGGGGTGTGAGACAGCCTGTCCTGTAGAGAGCCACCAGGATGCACTTTCCGTAGTAGGAGCAGCAAGACTTTGTGTGGCCTGAGAAGGTGTGCTGTGACAGGAGGCGTCCTGGCTCACTGGTTGTGAATTTTGACTCCTGGGTGTTGCTCCAGATCTCCAGTCACAGGTGAGACGGCAGCTCTCCTCCTGCTGCAGGTGTGACTTTCTGTGAGTGACCTGCTGACAATACAGATATTTAGTGTGCTGGAGCTGGAGCTCAGTCTCGTGTATGGAAAAACCTGTTTCCACAGCCCCATGAGAACAGAAGGTTGGTGATCCCAAAGAACTTGCACCCATGCAGGCTGTTATGAATAACAAGCAGTTTTCTGTCCTGCATGTAGTCCAGTCTCTGGCCCCAGGGGATACTGGGGTACTGGTTGCTTAGCCAGTGAGTTGCCACCAGGCGGACTTGGCATGCCCTGTGGTCACCCCAGCAGCACAGTCTGGGCTGGCAGGGCTCACAGCTGCCAACCATATTGGCAGGGACAAATGCAGACCCCTTCCTAAACCTGGCTAAATTCCTCTGCAACAGCAAGAAGGGATGAGTGGTAATTTGGGCTAGAGTGGGGCAGGTGAGGTGAGGCAGTGCTCATGGCAGATGTGTGGGGACCCCAGTCAGTGTGGTCTGCAGGACACATGAAGAACTGTCCAAAATTAACTCAAAGCAATTAGCAGGCTGTCTTTGAGGACTCTGTGGAGAGTGGAGGAGATTACTAAGCTCTAGACAGAGGGAAACTTGAGCCTCTCCATAAGGAGAATATCAGAACAACAAGAAAAAGGGGAACACATGGGAGAAATAATGAGATGAAGGAGGCAGAATGAGCATGGCAAAACCAATCATGTCAACACACTCTGACTTCCTCTTGCAAAGGGTGGTGAGTCTGGTGGATGTGGGGAAGCAGGAGATATCATTTATCTTGGCTTTAGGAAAATGTTCAGTTAGCTGAATTCTAGCACAATTAAGGGAATATGTGCTAGACACACCTGTCTATGGTAAGGTACAGGTAAATCTGGTGAGGGAACTATACAGAAGAGCTTATGTGACAGTTAATTATCAAAATGTAAGGATTTATTGAGAAGAGGTTTGCAGGGTTCTTTCTGCCATCTGATGCTGTTTGGTATTTTTTTTAGTAATTAGGACAAAGGAATAAATAATAAACAGGATACCAGGAGGAGCAGTAATCCTGCAGAAGGACAGGGCTCTGGTTTGAAATTGCCTTGATGGGCTGAAGAAATGGCATGGGAAAATCAGGATGCAGTTCAGTAGTGAGCAGTTCAGGTCTTCAGATGATGCAGTACTGTCAGATCCAGTGCAGTGCTGCAGAAAAGTGTCCAGGGCCTGCAGTTCGTTCCAGGCTGAGCACGACCCAGTGACATGGTGTAGCAAGAAAATCATAAATATGAACAGGGGAGTATCTGGCAAATTGTAAAGGAAGCATCTGTTCATCCATGTTAGTAAGATAGAGATATGGCAGTTTTAGGTGCAACTGCTCTGGAAAAATACAGATCGGCCAAAGAGAGTTGAAGCGAGGAGGACAAATTCATCATCTCTTGAGAAAATGTGGCTGACAGAAGAAGAATGAGGTAAAAACTGGAGAAGACTGGAAAGCTATGTGACAACTGCGGAGAAAAGCTTGCTGCAGGAGGAAGGGAATAGTCTTTGTCTTCTCATCTGGCTAAACAGGGTAAGAAGCAAGGGACATTGATTGCACAAAAGGAGATTTAATTTTGAGAGCAGGGAAAACCTTTGTAATTGTAAAGGCAGATGAGTGCTGGGATAAGTTTCACAGGAAGATGATGTTCTGTCCATTACTGGAGAATTTTAGAAAAAGAACCTTAGGGAAGGATGTAAAGAAATGAATAAGAAGAATAGGGAAAAAGTGGACTCCCAAGATCTGTGACTATCTGCCCCTGTTTCACAAATTTATCCTTCTTGGGAGACATGTAGGTGTATAAATAGGGTGGTGAAAGTCTATTTTGAACTTAAGCCTGCAGCACTCAGAAAGTAGATATTTCCAGTTTTTAAGAAACCACTTAACCATTTGAGGACGTTCTTGCTAACCTCATGCTGCCTTACCACTGTGGTGAGGAACCATGCTAGTATTGGAAACTGAGTACAGTGTGTCACAGTGGTTGGATTTAAATGAGAGAGTGCACACAGTAGTCCAGCTATTTTTGTTGCTTTAAGTCAGCTGGTTGAGTTGCTGCTCATTTTCCTTCCCCTGAGCATGGCCTGTCTGATGAATCCCTGGCAGGCAGTGTTGTGTAATGGGAACTTCTCCCCATCTCCTTCACGCTGAATGCACACGGGAAGTTCTGGCCTGGTTTCACCATATCTGCTTGGGGTGCTCTCCCTAGAGATCACTGTGCAGATTTCACAGGGTCATGGCATGGCTGAGGGTGCAGGTACCTCTGGAGATCATCTAGGCCAACTGCCAGCTCAAAGCAGGTTCACCTACAGCAAGTTGCTCAGGGCATTATCTGGTTGGGTTTTGAGTATCTCTAAGGATGGAGACTCCACAGCCTCTCTCAGCAACCTGTGCCAGTGTTTGACCACCCTCACAGTAAAAACATTTCTTCTTACATTTAACTGCCGGATCAAGCTCAGGCTGAAGGGCCTGTGGTTCCCTAGATCCTTTGTCTCACCCTTTTTGAAAATAAGGGTGACATTTGCTTTCTTCCAGTCCTCAGGGACATGCATGATTGCCATGACCTTTCAGAGAAAACTGAGAATGACCTTGCAATTACATGGGCCAGCTTCCTAAGCTCCTGTGGGTGCATCACATCAGGCCCTTGTGCATGTCCAGTCTGTTTAAATGCTCCCTGACCTGATCCTCCTCCACCAAGGGTGAGTCTTCCTTGCCTAGGACTTTCCACATGTCTCAGGGACCCAGGATACCTGAAGGCTTAGCAATAAAGGCTGAGGTGAAGAAGGCATTCAATGCCTTCACCTTTCTGGTGTAGTTTCTCACCAAGTCCCCATTCCCATTCCTCAGCAGGGCCACATTTTCCCTAGTTGTCCTTTTGCTGATGATGTACCAGTAGAAACCTTTCTTGTTACCTTTCACATCCCTTGCCAGATTCAACTCCAGGTGGGCTCTAGCTTTCCTAAGCCCAGCCGTGTATCTTTGGGCAGTGTCTCTATATTCCTCCCAGGACACTTGGCCCTGCTTCCACCTCCTGTGTCCTTTTTAAGGTTGCATTTTATGAGGATGTCCTGGTTCATCCATGCAGGACTCATGCTGCCTTTGCATGTTTTCTTGCATTTTGGGATAGACGATTATGAACTTGGAGGAGGTGAACCTTGAAAATCCTGCTGTGATTGTGCCCGAAAAAGAATTTAGTAGCTTTGTGCCATTTAGAAATTGTTCCTCATCCCCTTAGTTGCCTTTTTTATATTAGATCTGCCTAAACTTATGAGCCCCTTTTTATTTTCTTCATTTGGGTGCAACTTTAACCTCTCTTGCTTCCAGTATAGTGCTCTTGAATATTTCCATGCCACCTGCAAGGACTTAACTATTTTAGCTGCTTCTTTTATCACCCCTTTGCAATGTTTCCTCATTTGTGCTTGGAACCACTTCCTGAGCGAAAACAGAGTTGCAGTTAATGTTTGAGCTTTCTGCCTTCTCTGGTCAAAAGAAAAAGTTTACATTTTCTTTAAGAAAGGAACTGAAATGCTGGAGATCTCTCGTGACACCTGCATCTTCCCGGTGTGCCAGTGAGCAGCCTCCTAGGTACCAGAGGATGGGTAGATGGCTTGTGCAGTACCACTGCTTGCTGCTGGCAGTTGTTGGGGACAAGATGACCTGCTAAATGTTCATCTCCATGATCAGTTCTTAGCAATATTTCCTCTATAGTGACAGCAGTCTATTTCATACAGCCTTACCCAAAACCTTTCACACCCAAAGACAAGGAATGCTTAAAATGAGAAAGGACAGTATGACCCTTTCAACACAAGGTTTGGATAGCTGTATAAGGGTTGGCTTTGATTTATTGATGTACATTCTCCTGGAAACAGCTTGCTATAAATGAGGTGTCGCTGAGCAGGAGGGGACAGGAGAGAGGAGCATTTGCCTTTGTGATAGAGACCTTCATCATGGGGAAGCAAGAGCTGCTGATAGGATGAGATGAGGGTGGTCCCACACCAACAGAGCAAAGGGGCATGTTGGCAAAGCCTCCACCAGTCTGACGGTGCAGTAATTCCCTTGATGTTTTGAGGGGTCTCGTCTCATTTCCTTGCAGACCATAAACCAGGGGCTGCCTCTCCATCTGCCTCGTGGTGCATAGGACTTGGTGTTTATGAGTACACCCGTATCATTAGTGACCCTGTGATTCAGAGACTTACCAGCCCAACCCAGCAGGCTTCCCCCAGGCTGCTGGTGAGTCCTCTCAGAGGGCAGGAGGTGGGTGTCTCTGAAAGTAATCCCTGCTCTGCTGGTTCTCCAGGCCAAGCACGGGGAGCCGTGAGCAGAGGTCTTCAGGCATAGGTCAACCTAAACAGGGTGGTGCAGGGCACCAGGAGAGCAAGGGATCTCCCTCCTGGGGGTTTGCGAAGGCACAGCTGGAGAAAGCTGCAGCCATACTGGTGTGTCATAGGGGTGGCCTTGCACTGAGCTAGAGGATTGTTCACTAACATCTGTGATAAAACTGTCCCTTTCTGCTGCTCCTGATGAAAGGAGAGAGACGAGGGTGGGAACAGGGTGAGGTGTGAAGAGCTGACTGCTCTGGTGAAATCACCTGGGAATAATTGTATGGGGTAGAACGAATGACGGCTGGACCAGACTGTGCTCCAACGGGCTGACTGCTCATGCCCGAGTCTGGTCTGTGTTAGCGTGAGGGAGTCTGTCTTGTCTTCCAAAACCCTCCCGAGGTAAGTGCATGCTGCTTGCAGACAACTGTATCCTACTACAATAGTTCATTTAGCAAGAGGGACATGCTTGCCCGCTCTGCTGTTTCTAACGAAGCCCTTCTCATTGCTATGAAAGCTGGTGGCAAACAAGGACACGTGGGAAAGGAAACTGAAACTCAGCACTGGTTGCTTGTAGCTAGAAGGTGGCACCTGCAGACTAGCACCCAAGCAGACATCTTTCTTGCTGCTTGCTTGTTTTGTGATCGCTGTGCTCCTACCAGGGTTGCAGCCAACAGTCCTTCCTCTGCATAAGGCAAGAAGGAAGGGTGAGAAATGCATGTGGGGCGGTGTGAGGTTGAAAGTTTTAAAGCCATCTGGAAGTGAGAAGTTCCGCTGCACACTGTTTTTTCAATGCTCTTGTTTAACTGCAGGGGCAGGGTGTATTGGAGCATGTGGCCTGCTGTTAAATGGGGAGAGAGATCTTTGTCCTGTGGGAGAAGCATTAGTAGCATTATTCAGAATAAATATAATGATGTGATGTATTTGTCTTTGCCAAAACTGTCCTAGTCTAGCTGGGTGGATCTGGGACTTAGTTGGCTTAGCTGGCTAGTCAACTGCTAAGAGCAGCCGTTTCCCAGCAAAATGCGCTTATATGTGAGTCTTGCTGGTTTCCCTCATCCACGTGACAGACGTCTTCTGCAGGAGGTGTAAGAAATATTGACCTTGCTGACCTGATATATGTACTGCACTGCTCCCCAGCTGTGGCCTGAGGCTGGCCAGGTAAGAGCAGAAAATTTTGGAGCAGTCTGCTTCACAGCTGTTCCTCTGTTGAGATTCAGCAAGAAGCAAGATGTGGCAAGAAATACGCTGCTCTCTGATCAGAAGAGGGGCCAACAGTCTCTTTAAAGTGGAGACACTGAAAATAAGACCTTGTGCCTGTGTGAAGGTTGTGAAGATTGCACAAACCTGTTATGGGAGCAGGTAGCAGATGTCTTCCTGCTTCAACATAAATCTGTTGTGGGGACAGCAGAGTGAGGAGAGGGGGAGTACTTTTTATGGAATGCTCTTGTACAGTCTGCTCCGTATGTCATGAAATTTACAGTGCATGTAGCAGGCTCTCAGGCAAAAAAACCCCAGCAGTATTTCATGATATATTAATTTAAATTATTTAAAATATGTATTTAAGTGCTTCCTTTCTACAGCTCCTGGTGTACTGGGAATGGGAATGTCTCTCCTACTTCCCATGCGCAGCTTGGTGTTCAGCATTGAGCAGTGTTGAAGCTGACTTCATGTATATCTTGCTCTTGTCATCTGGCTCTAAGCATTGTCTAATTGCCATTGGCAGAGACAAGATAGCTAAAAGGGCTTTTCGAGTCTCCCAGAGTGACTCTTCTTGTCTTTTGGCAGCAAGTTACATTATTCATTTTTGGATGGGGAGGGGTGAATTTTGAGAGGATCAGCTGTGTGGAAGATAAGGACAGGGAGGGGAGGAGAGAGGATTTAGCAGGAGAGGAGAAGAGTAAGATGAATGAAACTGAATTAAGATAGCAGGAGAGAAGGGGCCAGTGAAAATCATGGACCTAGGCAGATTTTGAGAAGGCTAGTGATTCTTGCTTTTGTTTGATTTTATTACCTGGAGCTGAGTGCATGTAAAGATTTTATTTCATGGACTGCTGACACTCTGAGAAGAGGATGTGTGTCCTCGCTGGAGCCTTCTAGTTGTGTATCCTTGTGCCAGTTTCAGCCTGCTTATTTGCATGGAGTTGGAAGTTTGAATCTCTTGTGGCACTCTCCTTGGATACTTGCAAACAGTGCTCGCAAGAGACTAGCAAGGCTGCCATATGGGTTTTTCGGCCATAGAAACATCACCTAAAAATGATGAGGTTGAAAGGAAAAGGCATTACCTTTGCAATACATGTTTAGCATACCAAAAGAGAAAACGAAAAGGGAAATTGAAAGCTTTCATGGCATTTCAGATAGACGTGTCCATTGTAACTTTCAAAACCCTTTTTATTAGCATTTGCATTTCTTTCTTTCTTCCTTTTTATTTCTTTTTGACCCTTCAAGCAAGAGAAGGAATGAGGGGTAAATTTTTTTTTTTTGTTGGTCCCTCTGCTTTTTGAATTATTGCCAACTTTCAAGAGATTGGGACCTCAGAAAAGTCCTTCAGAAGCATAAATTCTCTTGATTCCCTGTCGATAAGGAAAGGGGAGGAAGAGAGTCCAACTTGCCAGGTTGGATCACCTGAACATCTGAAGTGCTTTTCATAGTGGCAGGGGAGGTATAGGCAGAGTTTGGAACCCTGCCTATGAATAACAGAAAACAGTACTTAGAAGTGTTTTGGAAGATTATAATGTTATGTGCTTTCCCCAGGAGTGCACTGGGGCAAGGTCTCCAGAGGTATGGCTGGGTTTCAGACACTTCAGCCTGTGTCTCCCGATGCCAGGGTGGCTTTCACGCAGGAGTGTGACATAGGTCATGCGGAGCAGGGGTCTCAAGGAGGCAGGAGGCTGCTTGTGGGTAACTGGGGGAGCATGAAGCAAACATATCCATTTGTGATTCATTAGCATGTATTTGTACCCTGCCCAGAGGTGAGGAGCCCAAGAAAACTGAGAACAATTGTTTGGTGAGGGGCACGTACCATCCACATTGCGCATGTTGAACTGGAAGGCTCTCAGCCCAGGCATGGGGTGTTCTGAGGAGTGGGAGCATCTCAGTGTATGTTTGGATAGGGAGAGGATGCAAGTCTGCCCCTTCAGGAGATGCTGTGCCAGATTCTGGTCTCCAGAAGAACTCTGGCTATCCTTTGGTCAGTGCAATAGTCCTGAGATCAGGGGCAGAGGCAGGCAGTCTGTTCTCCCCTTGCTTACCTGAAGGCAGGCAGACCTGGAGAGCGTTCTGTTGGAGCTTACAAAATGTTATTTGGCCTAGAAGCTCTGCACTGGCTGAATTGAGTGCTGCTTCTGCAATCCATGCAGCCTTTACGTGCCCTGCTTCCATATACCAGGATTGTAATACAGTCTTATGAGAGACCCCTCATCTAATGTGATACTCTACAGGCAGTGATCTTATGCTTGCACAGGTTTAGTTTGGATGAAACTTATAAAAAGGCTTTGAATAAAGGTGATCTTAGAGCTGGTGGAGTAGGATGCCTGTTTGTGTCACTGGAGCCAGCAGTGAGCCCCCTCCCTCTACAGCCTTGAGTCGGTGAAAAGTTAGTATGTGTTGGTGTGGGGACAGAAGGGGCCAAGGTCTTGGGGCCAAAGACTTGTGTCTTGATGGATGCATGCTGAGTGCTGCCAGGCCCCCGGATGCCCTGTGCATGAAGGTGGAGAGAGAGGCTTAGTTTATATCTGGAGCATGGTCCCACAGGAGACAGGCACTGGGATGGCCTGGAGGCAGCTCTGGGCATGGAGAGCCAGCTCTCTGCAAACAGGGAGGTGGTTTCCAGCCTGGTTAGCATGAAAAACTTTCTGTAGCCAGAGACCTCAGACACCTTCCCTGAAGGAACTATAGGTGGCCTAGCCAAGAGGAGAAGTTTCTTGTGCCTTGAACAGGGTTTGTTCAACTCCTGTGAGTTCTCCAGATACCTTTTTGTCCCACTTTGAATGCTTTTGTGCCTTGGTTTCCTTCCTTTTCTGTGATGTCGTGTGATCTGTACTTCTGAAGGTCTCATATCTTTTGCTCACCATCATCTTCAGCTCTGCATCTGGATGGGATGGTCTCTTCCCTGTACACATTCTTCTTAAAGTCCCATACGTTTGTTGAGGTTAATTTCAGGGAAATAGAGCTTGCATGTTTTCACAATGGCAGTAGAGAAGATTTCAGCTCAAATGCTGAATCAAACAAATGAACTCAAATTAAACTTTTGGCTTTCATCTACCATTATACCACTCTTAATAGTGACCCTGAACAGCGATACATTTGAAAGGAGCTACTCTGATCTGTTAATGGGAGGAATGATGGCCGTTGCTAAACAGCTTGGCTTGCAGCACGGCTCTTGGTGCTGTAATAAAACAGATTGTTCTGCAGTAGCTGTATCTGGTTCAGCTGGTTTGCCCTGGATGTTAAGAATTGCAATTCTGTCATTAAGTATTGCAATTGAAAATTGCCTGAAATGGAGATACTGGGTGCCCTGCTGAGGGGGTTAGTGCAGCCAGTATGAGTAGATGTAGCCCTGCCACACTCTGGACATAGCAGGCTTACTGCACATGAAATAAGAGTATTACGTGACTTCCCTGTTCCAACTCTATGAAGCTGTCTCCTGCCCAAACTAGGGTCAGGCGAAGCTCTGTCATCATTGCCAGGCTTTTAACGGGTCTGCCTGGGAAATGCCGCTGATGGAGATTCATGCCTTTCCCGCCCCCACTCCTGTGACTTAGGAAGTTTTACTGCTGCCTAATTGGAGACTTCTCTGATGCGGTTAAAACACGTGTTTTTTGACTCTCTGTCGCCCCTAGACTTTGAAAGCAGATGAATTATATCCTCTTTGTAGCAACTTTTTCCATGGTTGAAGCCTGCTGTCATGGCTTCGCTCCATCATCTCCACCCTGAAGCTTTTAGGATTTCTTAGCAGGACACACACCTTTGATCCCTGGTTTGTACCACTCTGATGAATTGTCCTCTGACTGGCATCTTTCCTAAGAGCAGTGGCCAGAGCTGAAGTTTTTTGCCTAGTGTTCATCTTGCTGATGATGGGAAACGCAAGCTGAACTGAAATCCCAGTGCCGGCATGTGGAGTGGGGCAGGAGCATGCAGATCCAGTGTCTGCACACTTGCTGTGTTTCATTTCTGTCCTGGAAATACAGACAGCTCATGCCTTGGTTAAGTATTTCAGCACAGAGCCAGTCTACCTCATTCCTTGTTTATATTTTCAGAGCAGGGAAACACGCCTAGAAGGAAAGAAAATACTTGGAGAACATCCAGGCTGGTAAACGGTGGGATTGCTTAGCCTTTCCCCTCGCATAAAGTCAGTGAAAAATTGTCACCGACACTTAGCCAGTTGCTGAATCAGGATGGATGGCAGTGGACAGTCTTGGCTCCAGAAAGAGTCATGCGTGCTTAGCCCTTGGGGTCCGTTTGGCTGGTGAAGCCCTAGTAACTGGTAGTTACGCTCTGTGCACCTGGGAATTAGAAAATGAGTGTGGGGAATTAGAAAATGACAGCCTTTCCTGGCAGCCAGCAGTGGGATGCATGGAGGTCCTGGCTCCCATGTCTTCTGGTGTCACCTCTCTCCTCACACAGTGGAGATCCGCTGTTAGGTTTTGTGTGCGTGACATGGTAGGAGATGCTGGGTGGCAGATGGTGCGTGCTTTGGAGTTTGCTGGTCCCTGGGGACTGATGAAGAGCAGAAGGCTGGCATGCACTGAAGAGTGTGCAAAGCTGGGCATGCTAAGTGGGATTTCCTGCTGCCCAACTTCTTGGTCTGGGTACAAACCCATCTCCCATCTGACCTTGATGTAGTCTAAATTTGTCCCTGCTCCAGCTGGGTGCAGCACAGCCCGAGATGTGCGTCCAGCCGTTGCTGGAGATGAGTGTGCCTGTTCACAGGCGGATGAGGCAAGGTTTCTTGCTACGTGACGCTGTCACACCACCTGGCTGTGGTTCCTTGGGTGAGCTGTGGGGGATCTTATCGCTGCCAAAGACACTCCAATTCTTTCTGCTTCCAGCTGCAATGTCATCCCCCCGCCCCGCCCCCATCCATTTGTGCTCTGTTTGGCCAGTATCAGATACTTTTAATGATCTGATTCTGCTCAAGTGCCTTATCATAATTTTTTTTTTTTGATTGTGTGTGTCCCCCCTGTGAGGGTTAATTTTCTGCTCTTTGAGCCAGAGAAAGTGGCTCATGGATGGGACTGAAAGTGACAGAAGACGAATAAGCCCGAGTGTGTACCAGAGAGGTCAGTTTATAACAGTGTGTGGAGCCACACCCAAGAGCTGGTATGCCCAGGAGATAAGGTGCCCATCAATCTTCTCTCAGGCCTTCTTCAGGGTATAAGGAAAATAACTTCTTGGTCTGTATGCCCTCCAGCTCCTGGCACTATTGAAGCCAAGGTTATCAAAGATAGTAAAAGGCAGAATAAAGTGCTGTCAATGTCTTGATTTTCTAGACTGTTAGGGCTGACCTGGCTGCTATGACTCTTTTGCAAAGTACTGTGCACCAGAGGAGAAGTTGCTCTCAGTTGGGTGTGGATTAGGCTACCATATGTCTGGGTTTCCTCAAACATATTTCACTTTTTCCATGGGGTTATTTTGTCCAGGAGCAAGAGAAATTAACCCAGAATTCACAAATTTCATGAACAGTGCCGACAAATCTGTAATCCTAGGGTAAGTGGGTTGCAACTAGGCAAGCAGAAACATGCTAGCCTAGAGCGAAGCACATGTTCAGTCAGTTGGTCATGCATATGCCTGTTTGTTTTGTCTGGCATTTCCTGGAGAGTAGTAAATACGCCACAGCGTAGCTCTCCGAAGACTGCTTCTGAGCGCTGCAGACATCTTAGAGTTCACAGCCCTTTTAGGAGCTCACAACTTTAGGAAGGAGTTAGGACCTTTCCAGTCCGATTTCATGGATGAGTCATGAAAGCTCACCTTTCATAAACAACCTTGTAAAAGAGTCAGAGCTAAAGCAGAGCAACGTCCCTCCAGTGCTGCTGCTGCTTTGTGGTCAACCTGGATTCTCCATCTCCAACTGTCTCTTCCTTAGGGTTCACGTAAGCATTTCCACGTTCATGTTTGGTAAGCACAAAAGGACTGAATGGTCTGTGCTTGAGGCTATCAAAGTACCCCAGTGATTTTCTGGGCGCCTTTTCAGGTGCCAGGAAGAGAACTCTTACCCATTCTGAACACTGGACTGAGAACTGCTACTGCTTTGCTGTTTTATCTTATAATACTAGACCCAACTGCTGGGCCAACGACAATATGACTGTGTCTTAAAAAAGGAACAAAAGGTCTTGCAAACAGCAAACTTACAGATCAATTCTAGATTGATTCTCTTCTGGGTTTCCTTGCATGAGCTGTTGCTGACTGTGCTTGCTGCATTTGTGATTTAACCTGTGCATACACAGAAACAGTAAGGCTGGTTTGCAGGCCCATTTTTCAGTGAAGTCTGCACTCTCTGTCCTGTCTTTCTGTGCTGCACATTGAAGACGTCTCCAGAGGTTCCTCTGCTTACCCTCAGGGCTCCATTGTGTGGGACAGTTGTCTGAATCCCTACTGCTTGCAAGGGGCTGGGCCAGACAGAATTTTCAGTCAGAGAGCTTCGATTCTAGCAAGATCCCTGTTCTCAGCAGGTGGGAGAAGTTGCAACCATGACCTGACTTCTCTGCCTCCTTCTGCTGTGTTCTGTACCTTGGAGAAGAGATGCGGATCTTTTTATTTTGAGACCACCTTGCATGAAGGTTCCTCTGCTCTGTAGCTGAGGCTTTCCACACAGTCAGATCTGTCTCCCAGGGTAGTCCGTGTTGTGTCCTTCTTTCAGCTCAGTGCCAAGCACCCAGAAATGTCTGTTGTGAGAGGCTTCAAGGAATCATTTAAAACTACCTGTACGTCCTTGCTATATCTCTTGCAGTTGCATTATTATCTTGCTTAGAGAGTCAGAAGAACTGCTTCCTCTGTTTATGCCAGCAATGAGGAACTGTGAAGCAAATGGGTGCATTTTATTCTTATTTCATACAGAGCACTGCATATTCTTTCATGAGATGATAGTGCTTCTGATGCTAGGGTTGCACATCTCAATGGGCAGAAGCTGTCTAGGAAACACTGTCCAGCCTGAAAAAGATTGTGCATCTGATTGGGGATGAAGGGATTGAGAGCAGCCCTACTGAGAAAGACTTGGGGGTATCCTGGGCTGCATCCAAAGCAGCGTGGCCAGCAGCTTGAGGGAGGTGATTCTGCCCTTCTACTCTGCTCTGGTGGGACCCCTCCTGGAGTCCTGCATCCAGCTGTGGAGCCCTCAGCACAAGAAAGACATGGACCTGTTGGAGTGGGTCCAGAAGCAGGGCCACAAAAATGATTAGAGAGATGGAATGCCTCTCCTATGAAGACAGGCTGAGAGAGTTGGGATTGTTCAGCCTGGAGAAGAGAAGGCTCTGAGGAGACCTTACTGCAGCCTTCCAGTACTTAAACGGGGCTTAAAAGAAAGATGAGGACAGACTTTTTAGCAGGGCCTGTTGCAATAGGACAAAAGGTAATGATTTTAAACTAAAAGAAGGTAGATTTAGGCTAGATGTAAGGAAGAAATTTTTCCACAATGAGGGTGGTGAACCACTGGCACAGGTTGTCCAGAGAGGTGGTAGATGCCCCATCCCTGGAAACATTCCAGGTCAGATTGGGTGGGGCTCTGAGCAACCTGGTCTAGTTGAAGATGTCCTTGCTCATTGCTGGGGGGTTGGACTAGATGACCTTTAAAAGGTCCTTTCCAACCCAAACTGATTTTGACTCTATAAATCTATGATTCTGTGATTGCCTGCTGCAACCTGGTAAGCCAAGATCTGAGGACTGCTTGCAGGGATCTCTGTATCCTACTGCAGGACCTCTTGGCAGCTTCAGAAAAAAGATCTTCATGTTTTTTGTTGAAAGAGGTGGGAGTGACAACCACAAGGTCCCAGGACTTGGTCTTTGAGAGCTGGGTGAGGGAAGGATAGTGTTAAACACTTCTTTGCATCACCTGTATGGTTAGAAACATACGGACACTAGTATCATCTGCAGTGTCTCCCTCCATCTCAGTCCCCCCTCCACTCACAGACAGGATGGTGATACTGGGGATTAGGTGAGGCTGGTGGGGAGGGAAGGCAGGAGGCTGATTCTTGGACTGTAAAGGCTACACTGCCTTCCTCCTTTCTCCAGGATGCAAAGGGCTCTGTGTCATGCTGGCAGAGGACCGATGGTCCCTTCATCAGCCTCTTTCATCCTTTTGTCCATTCAGCATCAGTCTCTCTGCTGGGATAGTGGCACCAGAGCCCTGAGCAGCAAGTGAGGGGGGATCTTCTGCCTCCTTGACCAGATGAGAGGACCCAGACCTCAGCTTCAGCTGCCTCTCAGGATGGGGATATGCTGCCCATGGGCACTGCACAGTGTGCAGGCATGGTCTGCGTGCCAGTGATGTGGGCTCTCTGGTTCCTTGCTCCCTCACAAGCAGATGGGGTGAGCCAGGAATCCCTGAGCTGGATCTTCAGGCTTTACCCAGTGCTGCATACCCAGGAATTTCAGGACCTTGGGCTCTGCCCACGCTGGCTTACCCTGCTCAGGCATGGCTGTGCAAGGAGAGACCCTCTGTACAGTGGGGCCAGCCCTTCAGTGCAGGACCTCATTAGTCCTAAGAAACATCCAGGAAAAGCATACGCAACACATTTGATTTGAGGCTCTATAAAATGCAGAAATATGATTTTTTTTTGAGGTGATGGTGCAAGTTTTTGCAATGAAAAAACAGTCCTGTCTTTCTGACAAAATGTTGATGTATCTTACCTCACTTTCTGCCTCCCATCCCTTATACCAGTTGCTATTTGCACAGTTTTGAAAATGGTCGCCAGTCCAAACAGCAGTTTTCATGGAATGGGGAAGAAATGTGTTGTCATCACTCCCTGTTAGAGAAACAGATGGGAGAGCTGAGCCTGCAAGACAAACTTCAGGTTTATTGGGTTTAAAGTCCACAAGTGTGCATCTTGGTATGTTGCCAGTGGCATTTTTAGGGCAGTACAAGATACACATGGCCAAGATCCAGAGGCCCTAAAATCACAGAATCACAGCATAATTGAGGTTGGAGGGGATCCCTTGAGATCATCTAGTCCAACCCTCCTGCTCAAAGCAGGGTCAACTAGAGCAGGTTGCCCCGGGCCATGTCTGGTCAGATTTTAAGTATCTCCGAGGATGGAGACTCCACAAGCTCTTTGGGCAACCTGTGCCAGTGTATGACCGCCCTCACAGAAAAAAAGTGTTTCCTTCTGTTTAAATGGAATTGTCTGTATTTCAGTTTGTGCCCATTGCTTCTTCACAGAATCACAGAATCATTAAGGTTAGAAAAGACCTTCAAGACCATCAAGTCCAACCATCAACCCAACACCACCATGCCCACTAAACCATGTCCCCAAGTGCCACGTTCACACATTTTTTGAACACTTCCAGTGATGGTGATTCCACCACCTCCCTGGGCAGCCTGTTCCAATGTTTGACCACTCTCTCTATAATGAAATTTTTCCAAATATCCAATCTAAACCTCCCCTGGTGCAACTTGAGGCCATTTTCTCTTGTCCTATCGCTAGTTACTTGGGAGAAGAGACCAGCACCCACCTCACCACAACCCCCTTTCAGGTAGTTGTAGAGAGCGATAAGGTCTCCCCTCAGCCTCCTCTTCTCCACACTGAACAACCCCAGTTCCCTCAGCCGCTCCTTGTAAGACTTGTTCTTCGTTGCCCTGCTTTGAACATGCTCCAGCACCTCAACGTCATTCTTGTAGTGAGGTGCCCAAAACTGAACACAGTATTTGAGTTGTGACCTCACCAGTGCCGAGTTCTTGTCCTCTTGCTGGGCACTGCTGAGGAGAGTTTGGCTCTGTCTTCTTTACTCCCCCTTCTGAGGTATTTGAACATATTAATAAGATCCTCCTGAGCCTGCTCTTCTCGAGGTGAACAGTCCCAGTTCTCTCAACCTCTTTTCATATGAGAGATACTCCTAGTCCCTTCATCATCTTCATGGACTAGTATATCCATGTCTCTATTGTACCCAGCACTGCAGATGTGTCTCACCGGTGCCAAGCAGAGGGGAAGGATCACCCCCCTCAACCTGCTGGCAACACTCCTCCTAATGCAGCCCAGGAGCCTGTTGGCTTTCTTTGCTCTAAGGCATGGTCAGCTTGTTGTCCACCTGGACCCACAGGTTGTTTTCTGCAAAGCTGCTTTCCAGACAGCTGGCACCCAGCATATACTGGTACATGGAGTTATTCTTCCATAGGTACATGACTTGGCTGAACACGATGAGGTTCCTGTGGGCTCATTTCTCCAGCCTGTTGAGGTCCCTCTGGTTGGCTGCACAACCTCCTTGTGTATGAGGCACTCCTCCCTGTTTTGTGCCATCTGCAAACTTGCTGAGGGTACACTCTGCCCCATCATCCAGGTTATTAATGAAAATGTTAAGCAACATTGACCTCAGTGTCCACTCCTGGGGCACACTGCTGGACACTGGCCTCCAGCTGGACTTTGTGCTGCTGATCACGAGCCTTTGAGCCCAGGAGTTCAGCCAGTGTCTCCACCTCACCTCCACTCCACCTCAGTGTCTGTTTGTCTAGTCTGTACTTCATCCATTTGTCTCTAAGGCTGTTATGGGAGACAGAGTCAAAAGCCTTGCTAATGTTGAGATAAACTACATCCCAGTCTTCCTTGCCTTGGACTTTCCACAGGTGTCAGGGGCATCAGATATCTTAAGGACCATCTTAGCAGTAAAGGCTGAGGTGAAAAAGGCATTCAATACTTCAGCCATAGTGTCCTTTGCCACAAGGGCTCCTGCCCCTTTCCTCAGCAGGCCCATGTTTTCTGTAGTTGTCCTTTTACTGCTGTGGTACCTGTAGGAATCTTTCTTGTTACCCTTCACATCCCTTGTCAGACTCAACTCCAGGTGGGCTTTAGCTTTCCTAAGACCAGCCCTGCATGTTTGGACAGGCTGCGTGGTGTCACTGTCAGTTCTTTGGCACTATGGATGGCGGTAAAGGAGTGAAAACCTGGAAGGAAACCAAGTAACTGTGACTGGCTGTCGTGGTTTAGCCCCAGCTGGCAACTAAGCCCCACGCAGCCGCTCGCTCACTCCCCCACAGTGGGATGGGGGAGAGAATCGGGAGAGTAAAAGTGAGAAAACTCGTGGGTTGAGATAAAGACAATTTAACAGGTAAAGCAAAGGCCACGCACACAAGCAAAGCAAAACAAGGAATTCATTCACCACTTCCCACGGGCAGGCAGGTGTTCAGCCATCTCCAGGGAAGCAGGGCTCCGTCA
>NW_010531348.1:29209-33419 GCF_000687285.1 Phaethon lepturus | reverse complement strand
GCTGGGGCCAGCCTGGCGCAGCTGTCCGGGCGGTGTCCCCTCACAGCTTCCTGTGCCCCCCCAGCCTTCTTGCTGGCAGGCCAGCACGAGAAGCTGGACTGTCCGTGACTACTTGGCAACAACTCAAAACATCAGCACATTGTCAATATTTTCTCATCCCAAATCCAAAACACAGCCTCACACTGGCTTCTGTGAAGAAAATTAACTCTACCCTGGCTGAAACCAGGACACTGGCAAAACCTGACAACAGAGAAGAGGGAAGTGAATGTTTAAAAATGGGAAAGGAGGACCCTGCAGGGAACACTGAGCAGAGCCCTCTGGCAGATCCCACCTCCCAGCATGGGCCCAGGGAGGTAGTGGGTGCCCAGGGCTCTGCCTAGCACCTTGAGGAAAGGGGGAGAGGACGTAGCCCTGCTACTGTCAGGATGTCCTTGTCCAGCTCCCCTTTCCTCTGGAAGTGGGAGCCTGTGTGACCAGGGCCACGAGGAGGTTGGTGAGAAGGTCCTGCAGTGTGGTGGGGCTTTGAATGGGGGGAAGGGAGGTGGAAAGTGCAGGCAGAGCCTCAGCAGCTTTGGAAGAACTGAAAGAAGTTACTTGTACACCAGGGTCTCCTGCTTGCCATGAAAAGTTGAGGGAGAGAAGGATCCCATGGAGGTGCCTCTGCCTCCTGCTCTAGGGAAGATTTTTGCAGCTAGCTCCCTGTGGCCCATGGAGTCATCTCTCACAATGCTGCAGCCCCCCACTGCCCCTTGCCCGCATAAGTGAGAGGACCTGCCTCCTAATGTCGGGGTGGTAAGCAAGGGTGGGGCATAGAAAGGGTGAGATGAACGTGGAAACGTGTCAGTGTGGCATGGCTCAGGTGGATGAGTTTGATGTGAAATTAGCTGGAGTGGAGTGTGGGAGTCATCTGGGAGCTCAAAGGCCCTTATGGGGAAGGCAGGGGCTGCTCTTCTGCAGGACTCACCCAAGATGGGAGAGGGTTCAAGGTGGACTTGCCTCCAAGAGTGAATGGTGGGAAATGCTGCAGGTGGCACAATGGCCATCTCTGCTGACTGCCAGGAAGCAGTTTCTGTTCTGCAGGGATGCTGTTCTGAGTAGCTGACAGTCTTGCAGGAGTGGATAATAAAGGAGGAAAGACCAGTTATCGCTGTGAGGTACAGGAGTGCAGCAGATGGCATTATGTTGTTCTTCTGAAACAGGCACTCAGGAGCTACTCAAGTACATTCCTGTAGAGAAGTGTTTTGCCCAGCCCAGCTCTTCCCTGCTTCTCTATCTGGGCTCCTGCTTGGCTCTCTGTGTGTCCCACCGCAGCTGTGTTTGGAAGTGGCATCTGGCACTTTTGCCTTGCAGACGTGTCATGGCACTTTGGGCCGCACTTTGGGCTCCTTCTGCGAGCAGGAGATATATCAGAAACTGGCACCTCCTTGCACGTGTAAGCTGAGGAGACCCTCGCCTCCCATGCGGCGTTCACAGAGCTGCTTTCTCTGACACCTGTGTAAGGAAGCAAGCCCAGCTTTTTGCCAGCTGCAGCAGACCTGGTTCTCTGAGCGCTGGATGGGAGATGCTGGAAAAACTACGCTTCTTGCCCTTGCCTGGCCATGAGCGTTTTTTGCCCAGCTCTGCCTTTCTTGCGGTGCTTTCTGCGCTTCTTGTTAAAAGGAAGGAGTGGAGATGCCCCTCTTCCCTCTGGCCAGTCCCCCTTCTCCACCTTCCACCCCGGAGAGTGGACATGGCACGCAGTTATATTGTCTCTCCCGGGAGCAAATACGGCATTGCGTCTAGCAGAACAAAGAGTAGAAGGTGGTAAAAATGGTTGAAGTACCAGATGATGAGTGAATAAACCAACGCCTTCCTTCCAGGAAGGTAGAGAGAGGAGGAGGCGGAGAAGCAGCTACTGGAAAACCTGCTGCTTTAAGAAAAAAACAAGGAAGAGACTTGTAGCTGTAGACTGAGGCCCCTTCTGCCCTGCGGTGCGAGCAGAGGAGCTGAGCGAAGAGGCTGGGCCAGGACTGCTGATGGAAAAGGGCTACCAGTGAGTGGTTCCTACATTGTCCTGGCAGCAGTTGAAGGGTAGATGGGCAGATCTGGGCAAGCTGCATGAAGTCAGACTGCACGGGAGACCTGCCTGGGGGATAAGTGTCTCTGTAGTCATTTCAGTACCTATACATTCACCTATGCATTTGGTATTGGGCCTGCATTGATGCATAACACAGCATTTGGTGTGCTGAGAGCTCTGATGGAGAGCTTCTAGGAATGGTGACCTCTTTCCTCTGCAAGGATCTTCCTGTAAGCGCCATAGCTTGCACTAATAGCTGAGATCTGTCAGAGCCCTGGCCGTGCTGTTCTTATTAACAGCCAGCTGGAAGATTGTCTCTTGCTGAGGAACCACATCTTGCCCACCGACAGCTTGTAGCAGACAGGCTGTACACACAGGGGCTTATTTTACTTAGTGAGGATGTGAGCTTTTTCAGCTGTAACTCATAACGTTTCAGTATGACTTGGTGGCACTGTGCCCTTGGTTTTCTCTGGTTCAGCTTCCTGTTCAGAGCAGGACTATTATGAACATTAGATCAAGGAGGATATGGCTTTGTCTAATCAAGTCATTACAGGATTTCTAGGGATGGAGACCTATCACCACTCGAGCAACCTGTAGTGCAGAACACTCCTTCCAAACAAGTTTTTCCACATGTCCATGTGTCTGCTTTATTTGGGATCAGTGTCTCCCACTGTACCAGACGTGGTCTGCTGACGCTGCACCTATTCAGGCTGTTTTTTGTCATATTTTGTCCAAAAGTTTTTTTCTTTTAATGCTGAGCTTTCTGCTGTGGCTGCAATCATATCAAGAAGGACACAGGGACACTGTTCTGCTGGGATTGTTTCTGCCAATTTTATGATATTCCGATGCATATCTTGCCCTGCTATCTGAATTGTAGGTGCTTTGAAGTCCATTCTTGTGGCAGCTGAACCTTAATTCTACAAATTGAAATAGGAGAGAGCTATCTTTCCTAACCACTGTCCAAACTTGGGCTTTTAGTTCCTTTTATTTCCTTTATTCCTTATTCGCTGTTAACATTTTACAGGTAGTCTGCATGGGATGTCAGTATGTTGCTGCGTGTTCCTGCTCTCCATAGGAATGATATTGCAGCAACAAGTATCATCTCCTGTGTGGTTGGTAACTCCTTTCCGTAGAGGAGCCTTGAACCTCCAGACCACACACTGTCTCCCACCTCAAGAGTAGTTTAGCTAGAAGTTCCTTGGAGCCAGGCAATTAATTTCCTTTTGGAAAGATAATGTTCCTGTTGTAAGAAGGAACTGCTCACATCCCCCATGTGAGTAAACCTAACCACTAAAGCTGTAATGAGTCTGAAGTTGTTTGAGAACGCTGTACCTCTGGGGCTGTTTGGGGAGGTAGCCAGTTGCCTATAACCTCAGCTTTCTTTCTGCCTGTGAACATGCCTTCTTCCAAGATTAGCTTTCCAGGATCACTGCTTTCTTTTTCAAATAACTTGCATTTCCTTGTTTTTGTTTGGGATAGGTAGCCCTCACTGTATCAGAGATCCTTTGTACCTAATGTTTTCTGCACAAGAAATTTAATCAGCTAAGAATATGGACAAATGCAAGGTTAACATAGGTAAAACACGTCAAGGTAAAAGTAAGGAACAAAAATGACTGTGAAAGCAACTGGTGATCTGCCAGGACTGATTTTTTACAGGCATATGTATTTGTCCAAGGTGGGGTTGGCTCTGAGCTGTGCCAGTAGTTTGGGAGGAGGCAGGGAATGGGACAGGACTTGTGTCCTAGCACTATTCACAGCCCAGATCTTCCAGTGTGACATGACATGTGAGCTTTGTGGATGTTTGTGTTGATGAGTGCTTGTAAAGCTCCAGTTCAATGGCCCAGGATCAAGCCTTACAGATTCCTAGCATTTAACAGTCATCCCAGGAGGATGCAATACTGTGCCAGCAGCAAGGACATTTTGCTTTAGAAGTACTCAGACCTCTACTTGTCAGGTAATGATGTACTTGGCTTCCTGCCATTGAGTGCGTGCTTCCTTTCAAATGCTTACCCATGTGAGTCAGTGGTCTAAGTCTTGCTGTAACTCAAAAGCTGCTTGGTTGGGTTCTCCTCTCAAACTGGAGTATGATTGATCAAGCACCACTGATAATACTGATGGCCAAATACATGTTAAGCAGATTGCTATGGGCAAAAC